>NW_009733321.1:5610-32360 GCF_000703405.1 Apaloderma vittatum | reverse complement strand
TGATTTTTGTCTACAGTGCCATTGGAACAAGCTGAGTGGTCAATCCACAGCATCGGGCAGCCGTGGTGAATAGCTCGGGTTTTGCTTATTTTCATTTTGTGGGGTTTTGTTTATACTTTGGAGAGAAATAAAACCATAGACGGTTAAAGATATGTTTCACGTTACACCATTTTACACCAACATGGACCTGCTTGGACTGGACTTATATTTATGTTGTATTAAGTTACTAATCTATATATTGGTTATAACAGCATCTAGGCGAAAAAAAAAATAAAAAAATCCAGGCCCCGTGTTGGACTGAGGTTCGCTTCTCAAGGAGGAGAGATTTTGTTGTCTATGGCAATTTCCTTGTACAGCTTGTATCTCTTTTTATTTTGTTTTGGTTTGGTTGTTTGGGTTTTTTTCTGTTCGCAGTAACTTTTGTAATATATTTTTTGTTTGCAAGACCCCCATCCAAGTACATTCCTGTATAAACTATTTTGCACTATTTAAAAACAAAAAGAAAAAAAGAAAAGAAAGAAACTCATATTGATGAAGTCAGGTTGTGCAATATAATGGATAGTCGCAATGTTCATCATTGTACCTGTAATGTAACTAATTTTAAATGTACTATTTTAAATATGTAAAATAAATTTTCACCTTGAGCATGTTTTAATGAGGTAAAAGAACTAGTTTGACCCTTTTTTGTTTTGTTTTGTTTTGTTTGTTTATAACATTTTGTTGCTTATTTAACAAATGTGTGGATATCTATTTTTCTTTTCTGATTTTTAGAAATTTGTCAGTCTGAAATGACTAATGCAAGAAAGTGGGGTTTTTGGTATTAAATACAGAAGGTACAACCCTCTTTTCAGTAATACCTGTTGATTTCTTTTAACTCCTAAGCTGACTAGAGGGTAATGCATGAGGTATGCTACAAATTGCATTACCTTACATGAGTACCTTGAGGCGCATGATTGAACACAAGGAAGGATTTTGTGACAGATTCACTAAAAATAATAATTTGATCTCTGCTACAGTTTCAGTTAAGAGAAATTATGACTTTACCTGTCTGTCAGCAATGAATGCTACTATGAATTGCATGTTAAGCTGAAGGGATTGCTTAGCACGTCTCTTGCACATCCACCACAGCCGTTCCTGGGTTCCTCTCTAGCCACAACATGCGACCACATGGCCTTAGATTCATCCACAGCACCAGGCTCCTGGTGAAGACTCTGATTTCGTGGCAGATGTACACTCAAATGCTGCATCAAATTATGTAGTCGGATGAATTGTGGCCAGGAAGGCATGACAAAATTGAAAGGCACGTGCGTTGCACTTTTTTCTTTAGCACTGCAGTGAGATTTAAAATCTTACATCATGTTTTCAAACTCAGACAGCTAAAACAACCCTGAAACTAAAAAGGTGCTTTAATAGTAAAAGTCCTATGGGTAAAAATGACCCAGAGCTGGTGTTATCTTCAGTCTGCCAGATTATATCGATTAATTAATATAAGTAATAAAACTGTTTCTTCTGTTAACGAATACTGTGCACAAAATACATGGTCAATCCAGCAGTGTTGGCACCGTGTATTACTCACCACTAGGGCAGGGAATGCATCAGCCATGTGTCTGAGTCTTACTATATCTTAAAGGAAAACGTAACAGTCTTGAAGTATTGGAGAACTTCCCCAGTTCTGCACATCTAATTTGGACGTCCTCCAGAAACACCCAAATATCAGACAGCGTTTACTGTCTGGCTGAGATGTGGCGAGTGCTCTGGTGCTCCTCGTGCTCAAACATGACTGCCCGTGCCAGCTGTTTGCATTGGAGAACCCTAATCCTGGTTGCAAAAACAGTTGATGTGACCCCATTCAGTCTTGTGTCAATGGGAGACAGCTGTTGGGAGACCGTTAATTTACTTTTTCTTTTCTTTCGGTTAGAGGTATTGTACAGCTCCCATCAGGTGCTGAAGTATAACCAAAAAACACTTAGGAATCAGATGCAGTGTTCACGGGGGAGTGTCGGCTGTGTGGGGCATCCTTTGAGTCCTACCTTGCTAACATACTGCGTTTTATTGGCATCGCAGGTGATCGTTGGATTACATGCAACTTGCTTTGTAAAATGTATCAAGGTACTGTAGACATGACATGTGCCAAACATTGGGCTTAAACATGCAAATCAAATTTGCATGACTTAAAGGTGGGCAGATGCTTTGAACCTGGATCCCAGCTCATTACACTGCTGTTTTGAGAGCTTTCTGCTTTGGACAACATACCCCTTCCCAAGTACCTCCCCAACCTGTCCACTATTTAAATCAAATGAAATCCATATTAAGAACTCCTTTGTTTTTTCTTAATTTTTTAAGTCTGCTTTGATGTGCAGTTTCTGTTGTCAACACAGCATTGCTCTTAATAAGGGTGACATGTTCTTTTTTTTTTTTTTTTTCCGATAGTAACGTCACAGGAGTGGTAATGAGGGGACAGAAATGTACTGTAAATCGTGCCTGCTGTAATGCTAGTCAAAAACCATGAAACCATGAACTGATTGGTGTTCTCTCTAGCAGGATTGCCAAATCAAATGGGAAATTCTTGGTCTTGAGAGACACAGCAGAGCTTGTTGTTGTAGAAAATTACTTACCTCTTGGAAAGTTAATGACGTAGCTCCTATTTGTTGAGCTATTCGTGTTATGAGCAATGTGTAGGAAGCAAGATTTTGAATTTCTTAATTTTTTTTTTATTTACTCTATTGAGTAATCTATTAAAACTGTTCTCATGTATTTAGATTTGTTTTGCTTCTTTTAACCAACAAGACTGAGGACCAAATTGACCTTCTTACTGTAACAAAAATAAAATAAATTTTTATTTGTGGCAATGCAAGATAAAGTCCCTGAAACCAGATGGCCAAATTCTAGTTGCCTGCTTCCATCATGGGCATCTTTTTTCCTGCTCCATGCATTTAAACAGCAAGTGTGGCACAACATCTGCTTCGCGGAACTGTTTGGTTTGGTTTTTAACTTCAACTCTCATTGCTCAGATCGAGATAGGCGTGTTGCCAGTGGCTCTCACGTTCTAGGGAATTGCAGTAATCGCAAATGTGGATGCTGGTTCCCCTTTCCAAATCTTTCCTTCCTGCTATGATTTGCCATTTGATTGCTGCGTTTTTTGGTACAACAGGAAGTCATGTTCATGGCATACCCTGCGCATGAGAAAGCGGGCGGAAAAGGAGAGCAGTGGCAAAAATGAAGCCAATGGGCCACGTAAATCCAAGGATATTCTGGGCAACAAAGTCTCTGTTAAAGTGAGTAAGGCCATCTGAAAGCTGTGTGCTGCTCTCCTGCTTCCCATCCTTTTCACCCCCTAGAGCATCCTCTCCTGAGAGAGGGAGGGGGCGGCAATTTTGGGTTTGTTTTTTGTGGTTTGTTTTTTTTTTCCACTTTAGTTATCTTTTTTTTTCTTTTTTTGTAGTATCCATTTTAGCAGGATTTTTGCATGCAAGATAAAATGCAGCCTTTGTTTTTCGTTTTCTTTTTCCTGGCATCCCACATGCAAGTAAGTAGTCTTCATTAAAAAATCAACTATATAGATGGTTAAACAGCTGTTCTCAAAATCGGGACAACAGTGATTTACTGACCCCTGACCTAGCCCAGTCTGCAGCTCCATCAGCACAGCTGCAGCCATGAGAAAGCCACTGGGTGAACCAATGGCCTTACTGAAGCTGATGAGTTTTCTTTAGGTCAGTATTTCACCACTTCTTAAAATAAGGGGTTCTCAACAATGAGATGTTCAAGTTTTTTGATCTGGGGAGATGGTCTCAATGACCTTTTTCTTTCCATATTATCAGACAGGGCAGAGATGCTGATTCTGTCTTGCCAGGAGAGGGTCTCGTGTGTGTCTGTGTGTGTGTGTCTGTGTGTGTGTCTGTCTCTCTCTCTGAGATCTCCCAGTATGGAAAAGGTTGAGAACTGTGGGGTTAAGCTCCATCTTCTGCCCTGGGTGCCCGACTACTGTGCTCCAATTCAGAGGATCCATCACTATAAACCGACCATGAGGCCTGCTCAGGACTAATCTGAGGTTTTCCCTCCCAACAGAGGCAAGCAAACACTTGTTGTGACTTTGACACAACCAAAGCTCAGCCTTGGTTCAGGAAAGCACTTGAGCATGTCCTTTGGATCCACCTCTCTCCAGGAGAGCCCATGATTAAATGTTTGTCCTTTGCGGAGGCTTTCCCTCTTGTGAGCCTAGTGAAATAGCCACGGCATGTGCAAAGGGAGGAACCCCACCTCTGCAACCTCGCACCCGCCCGCAGCCGGGGAAGGACTGGGCCAAGGGGAGCGGCTGCTCTGGCATGGGCCACAGTGCTTCCTCCTGTTGCTTCCTCGCTGTCTTTACCACCCCAATGACTTGGCAGAATCACTGCTGCTTCTTTGGCCAAAGCATGTCTCCACCTTTGCTTCCCTTGTTTTGTTGTCGATTTGGTTTTTTTTTTTGGTTGATTTTTTAGAGCATTTCCTTTACTGTTACCCCCACTCCTCACAACTCCTGTGCTGCTCTGCCTTGTCTAACCAATCTCTTTTCTAATCTCTTGTTCTCTTTCCTCCTCTTCATGCTGCCAAAGGAGACAAACAGCTCAGAGGAATCAGAGTGTGATGACCTTGACCCCAATACTAGCATGGAGGTAGAGACAATCATCCTTGTGATTATTTTTTTTTTTTTCCAAGAGCATGTGCCCAATTTGAAATTTGCTGAAAGGGGAGCTGTGGGGGTTCTGTATCGCTCATGGACGTGTGGGCCAATTAAGTGTGAGTCACACAAAACACCAGTTCTGGTTTTGCCAAGCAGGGAACTGGAGTTTGGGCTGCCTTTGTGGTGGGAGCAGTGGAGGGAGCTGAGGGAAAAAGTCCTACTGAGCTGGAGGCTCATGTAGCCACCCCCAGTCGCTCTTTCCCACCTGAGACCCCATTCGGTGAAGCAATAATGCATGCATGTCAACTGCCAATGAATGTAGCAGCTTTCTATACTAAAAAACACTCCTTGCCCTGGCAATACTTGCTGGGCTGCTAGTCAGGCTTCTGTTATAAATCACTGGAGCAAATGTTGCACCACAACTAGTACTTTAAATTATCTAGAAGATTAAAAAGGACAATTTTTTTCTCCTAGCGGAGTGGGAAACTGCATTTCTGTAAAGGTACTGAAGGAGAATGGTAAAACTGGTTGTGTGAATGTCTCCATATCACAGACAAGGCTGATGCAGATAGGAGGACCCAAGTTATGATAAATTGCACTACTCTTTTCCCAGTGTGCAGCCACTGGCTCTAGTGGAGTGACCAAGATATGTCTTTTTGGGAGAGCCTGAAGGAGCTTAAAATCATGCAGAGTTATATATCTGGTTCTCTTCAATTAGTATCTTGCAGGACTTATTTTTTTTTCTATGTATGGTGACCACACCAGCATTGTATATATTGTACCAAGACTGAAAGAGCTTCATACTGAAACAGGCCAGGGCAAGGTTCAGAGAGACGTAAATGATTTTGTAGAGACGACAGAGCGAGTCACTGTAGAACAGGGACATCTGTGTCCTAGGAGATCTCCGGCATGCTGTTAGCCAAGCTGCACTATAAACATCCTGGATAAGAATGTTCATCTTATTGCTGGAGGGAAAAAAAAAAAGAGGGAGAAGTGTACTGACATGCGCTGCCTCAGCTACTAACATGAAGGATCTCTTTTAATTGTGTTGGTGCATATAAACACATCTTTAAGAAGGGGATATATACTAAAGGAAAGCTTTTGATCCAGATAACATCCTGGAGATTGAATGACCCTTACTACTAACGCTGTCTTATTCTCAGGAGTGTGTTTGCATTTTCAAAGAGCATTTTGGTAACCAGTGGTAACAAATAGAAGTATATATATTTGTTACAAGGCAGTGCCCAGTTACTGCATGTAAGTAACTTTAGAAGCTTTAGATCACTGAAAATTGCCTGTGAAGTAAAAGGTGGCTGAGATACAGGTGTGTTATATAGAGCTGGGTGAGAATCACCATACTGTTTGCAGAGGATTTCTGTGTTTTGACTTTTCTTGATAGGAGGAAAACCAGATGTTTTAACACTGTTGGCAGAAGGTACCCGAATCCTTACACTGTCAGCATTTCTAGTTAGTTCTAGCATACTCCACGTGGCTCCGTTTGTTTGAATTGGGGTCTTTACGGTACAGTCTAGTGTTTTTGCCTGTCACTCTGAAGTTCAGGAAATAAGAGCTTTTCTATTTAAACCAAAAGACACTAGTGTGAAGTGTTAGCTGTGATATGAATGTGCTATTGGGGGAATATCTGTGTGCCTGGTATATGACTTGATTTACATTTGGAAGCTGCGTCCTGCATACCCCAGGTCACTTACTGGAGGTGACAGTGTCACTGCACCACAATGCAGTCCCCAGGAGCCGTAATGTTCCTCATGGCTTTGAAAGCTCAAGTCTGCTTCTGAGGAGGGGCTGAGCAAATGTTTAAAATGGCAGAGGGTGAGAAAATAAAGTGTAGCTATGAGGGTGACCTACTGATGTCACACTGCCATGCAAGGAGCAGCATGACCCTTACTTTGCACAATTTTTTTCTGCAGCCTGGAGTGACTGTGGTCAGCTCGTTAGTCCAGCTAAGAAATACTGGAGGGGTGGGACTGCTGATACCCAGTGTAAACTAAACACATTGATCTAGAGGCAGCGGAGTGAGGATGGGCTCATAAAATGCTCTCAAAGCCCTAGAAGAGGCCGTGGGGAAGTCTCGTCTGTAAAGGTCACCACTAGCGAGCTCCCAAGGGAGCTGAAGACACTGTGACTGGCTGCCTGAAGAAGGAGGAGACCTTGTCCTCACATCTGGCTCAGCTCATGGTGGATTTTCTAGACACTAGGTGTGCTGGTAGGAGGGCGTTTCCCCATCATCAACATTCAGAGGTGCATGAGGCCCTACCTGTGTCATTGAGGCGGAGTCGTCTGTAGCTGTTGTTACAGCCAGATAATAACAGGGCAAGTCACCTGGCTGCTCTTAGAGGACTGTCACCACTGACATCCCTCTTCCTCCTATCGTGCATGAGAACATGCACCCAGTCCTGGAAAAGAAAGAGCAGTCTCCAAACACAAAGCGGACATATTAATTACTCAGAAATGTTGGTGCAAATTACCTCCAGCCCACTCACGGTGCAAGTAGTCGGTAAGCTGGTTGTAGTACCTATGAGGTCTCACAGCTGTTGTGGTCTTTCATATCTAGCTTGGCTTGCTATTTACAAAATGCCACATATTTGTTCAGTAGATTCCAGATTTCTGAAGCAGTTTGCCTTTGTTTCAAGGGGAAACATAGAAAGAAATGTGGAGAACATATACAGTGAGAGAAGGAAACTAAAATTCTGGGTGACTGTTTAAGAGAGATGAAATGTGGCTTTGCTCACACAGGGATGTGCTGGCGTTGAAGAACTTTCCATTCATTGTAACTTCGACTAAAAATAGTATCTCTTCATGGCTGTTTGTTCTTGTTTATTAATATGTAACAAAAGTGCATGAGAATGGAAATGACAGGGTTTTCCCCCCTTGTTTTCTGCTTTGCACTGTTGTTTCACAAACAGAAGGTGCAAACTCACCTGCTAGGCATTTGAGTGTAGGAGCAGGCACTTAGGATCATGTGTAGCCATGTGAGGAGTAGGAGTAACCTGTATTTAAGAAAGATCAGAGACTCCCTTTCCACATCTTTCGCTAATTGCGCAGGGACAGGCAGCTCCATTTCTGAGAAGAAGGTGTATGCCCTTGTCAATCACCACACCCAAGGCTAGGGTCCTGGACAATGACACAACTAATTGTCCTGCAGTTCTGTGTCGTAATGTCTCATGGGGTTTCAATATCGCTGAAGGGGTCATAAGTCAACTGTGCAGATGCCATGAGGCTCCTCTTGTCCAAGTGAATGTCCTCCCAGCAGTCAGAGGACAGTGAGCTAAACCTCGCTGAATTCAGCAGCAGCCCTTCCAGGCTTTGAGGTGGACTTCACATGTAGGGCCATGACATGGCTTCAGATGTCTTGTTTTGCACAGTGCGACTCCAGCTGCAGTGTGTTACAAGTAATCCTGACCAACCCTCAACTGTCACCGAGGGTCTAGTGTTTGTTCCAGCTTCTTAGCTGTGCGAAGGAGAGATGAAGTCCAGGCGCACCCCGAGTCAGTGGAAGTGCCATCATTAGATTAGCAAGTTGGGCTATTGCCAAGGTATGTGAGTTGGGCTTCATAATCGTTTTTTTTCCAGTTATGACATTTTAGCATGTTAAGAACTACTCAGAGACACTTAAAGCAAGATAAGCACTAGGAAACATCCTGTAGAGAAGAATATTGTATTAGTGACCCCACAGTCCAAGTGGTTAAGTAATGGCATGGTAGATACAGCTTTGGCTCTGGGTCAACACTCAGCTCAGGCCAAGAACTCCCAAGTGCTTTAGGCAAATGCCTTCACCCCCTACCTTGAGTTGTCCATCTCGAGTGCATCTAGCATACTCTCTTGGTGAGATCTTGTACAATACTTGTAAGAAGGCCTTTCCTGGCCTGTTATCACAGTATGAATGAGTATAATCCTGAGAACCTCCCCTGTTTCCCTGGGGTGGCCTCCATGGGCGATGCCACTGACCTGCTGCCCTGAGTGGCCGGGGATTGCTGAGACTGACCAGGAAGGTGGCTCATCAGGTGTGACGCAGCCTGAGTTGGCAGCGCCGGCGTGGTGGTTTAGCCTTTGCCAAAGAAAGAAGTGACCTACTTCATCTGCAGGAAGTGGTAGAGTGCTACAACACTGTACCTGGAGTATCAGACAACCCACAGCTACAGCCACTGAAGCACGTGAGCCATTAGGGCCTCGCAGCAAGAGCGTGATGAGGACAAGAGGACTTCTGCTTTGCACGGATACATGTACAACAGTCAGCATCCCTTGTGGCTTCTCCATCAGTCTCAAAGGCAAATGAGCTCATCCGTGCTGGGTGCCAGAAGGCATCCCCTATCCTCAATGAATGGCTGATGCCGTGGGACATTTCATCAGATACCATTCTCCCATTTTAAATTATATTTTAAATTGTATTTTCTTTTTGGTAGCATCTGTCCATGTGTAGCAGGATCCTTATTTGGTCCTTTTCTCAAGAAATTTCTCTTATTAATTTATTTCTGTATGGAGGAAGGGCAGGCTCCTGACACTGTGAGCTTGTCCTCCCCAAAAGTCTCAAAGTAAAAGTTGACCTAGTCAGAGATGGATTGGTAGATCTTTTCCTACAAATTAGAGTTGGCTTAATTCCTCTCTAACTGATTCCGTTTTTTTCTGAGAATTATTACTTTTTATTATTTTTTTGAGTGAGGGAGCAAGGAGCATGCTTCTGACTCTGCTACCAGTGTGTTCAAATTTGCCAATATTTTATTTTAACTCAGTGAACAAGAGGTGCCATGAAGTGTTTACAAAATGCTGAGCTGTTTGTCCTGGAGTAAACATGCCCTCTGCTGTTTAGATAAAAGCATGGATCTTATTACAGAGGGCTTGGTTTGCAGCCTGGCCTTGTGCTTTGGGGGAGAATATATTCTCACTCCTATTTTTGATGCACTCCTACACAATGGGACTGAAATACGGCATTAGAAAAATGCAGGCATCTTCTGGGCCCTCCTGTGCATGTGTCTGCACTGGTTTCAAGCCTCCTCTAGAGCGGTGGGACAGGCATGGTGAGGACATCTCTGCAGGAGAGAAGCAAACCCTGGCCAAGGTGAGAAGCCCTCGCAGGCAGCCTCGCGCAGCGTTTCAGGACGAGCCATTGGCATTACAGAGCAGTTTCTCACACCCCACTAGATGCAGCGTGTGTGCACAAATGAAAGATAAGCTCTTGCTAAGAATTAGGGTGGTCACAGTTGCTTTGCAAGAGGACTTTGTAGCTGCTGCTGCAGATGCCTTTCTATCTTTGTAACCTGAACCTAACAAACCAGGAAAAAAGGGGCTCAGTACTGCAAAATACTGAGTTGGTGGATGCAGCACCTGTGCCACTTTTCTAAAGCCTGACTGTCACAGTGTTACACTTCAGTCACTTAGATCTAAGTGACTTAGATCTCTGCAGGTCCCCAAAGGCATTCAGGTATACGCCTCGTGTGCCTTTCCTGGTCTGAGCCCTGAAACAGCATGAGCTGGAGGAGGGAGAAGCAAGTTTTATTTCTGGATTTTTTACTGAATAACCCTGACCCGTCCTCCAATTTCTTTATCTCAGCAACTCCTCTCCAGCTTCCTGTCTTTGCCTGGTCAGCATTAGACATCCCTCCTCACTTGAGCAGAGGCTGTTTCGTGGTCTGCCTTTGTCACCTTGTGTGGGGTTTCCATTTTCAGCCAGAGCTCTATGTGAGACAGGAACTCCCCTGGCCACAGAGGGAGCAGTACAAGTTTTCACCTACCGTGGACCAGGCTACAGGTATTTCGTCCAATGGAAAAAATATATCTATCATATTTCAACCAAATTTATGTTCCTAGAAAAAAGAGCCAGCTGTGTTTCTTACCTGAGGAGTGACTGCATTGCCAGCTGAGTTTCATCCCTTAGGGTTAGCGATTGCCTGGTGTGGACTGATGCTGAAGATGGTGCAAGAAGTTTTTGCGTTGGGTAGTTCCATCCCCATGAGTTTGGTTGCTCGCAGGCCGGGCTGGTGGCCACAGTGGTGCAGGTGATGCTTTCTGGGATTTCTTCAGGGAGCCCTTGTTAGCATGATGCCTTCGGCTGCCTTCCCCTGCTCATGGCCACTGTGGCGGGGGATACTGGGCTGAGGTCTAGGCTGTGAGAACCTCATTCAAACCAGACTGGGTGGGGTTTCAGGGCTGAACCTTCTTTTTCAGAGAGAAGTAAAACTTCACCAAAGCTGCATAACCAGCGGGTTTTTTTTCTACCTAGTTATCTCAAAGCAGTACAGAGCATTCCCTGAGGAAGCAATGCGCAGAGCCAGAGCTCCTGTATCACCTCCACAAACACCCCTGCTGCCCTTTGGCTTATGTGGGAGCTCCCTAGGGTGAGCAGGGGCTTTAAAAAGGGGGAAAAATGCTGGAGAGAGCAGTCTTTCACCGCCTTTTCTCTGCGAGAGAAATCCCTTGGATTTGGAGCCCACTACACAAGCATCTCTGGCAGCATCTTGTGCTGTGGGTGCAGCATGCTGCCCCCTGAGCCTTAGGGGGCTTTGGGGGAGCTGCACCCCTCTGTCCATAACCCTCATTTCAGTGCACGGCACCTCGCTCAGCTTGCCAGCAGCGTGCCCCGGGCTTCTTGCTGTCCCCTGTTCAGAGCAACATGGCTTGGCTTTCATCTCTCTGTAAAAGCCCTGAGAAAGAGGAAGAGAATTGAGAAGAGTTACTTGCATGGATTGTGACAGCAAAAAGGCACACACCGTCATTTTCAAGAGCCTTTGGGATGCTCTTGGCAAGTTGATCCGTAAGGGACCAGCCAAAGGCTGCGCAGACAAGCGGTACATGAGCTCCCGTCCTCCAAGGGGATGGTCTAGATCACTCCTCTCCAACCACAGGGATTAAAAACCGATTTGGCAAATGAAGAAGTCATCTTCAAAGGTCTTGCACTTAGTCTAGAAGGAGCTTGTGGAATCTGTCAACTCCTGCCATCCACCCAGAGCCTGGAAACCCAGCTGGCCTGCGGAGAGAGGCGGCAAAGCCCCGTGGCCTGGGAGCAGACAGCTCTGGCTGTGAACCTTTACTTTCCTATTTCTGCCCTTCTCACTCTGTTATTTGACCCCCCTCCTTCAAAGCAGATGAAATCCCGTTCCCTAATTAAGTGACATATTAAATCACTTTGGTAGTTCTCAAATATTATCATGCACACAGGCTTTTATTTTTACCTAAGCTTACAGCAGGCAAAAGCTGCAACGTGGCTCTGTTGTTAACATTTTAGCAAAGGAAATGTAAATTTTACCCATAGACTCTTCCAATATTACCTAGCAGTGGTAATTTTGTTTCTAATATTCCCATGATGAGGCAAGGGTAGAAAAACATTGGTGAGGTAATTATTATAATTGATTGTGCCTTGGAAGTCATTAGAAATGTATCATTATTTATTTATAGATATATCCATTAGACTCATCATTGTAGCTGCATCTTCTAATGAATCCTTTAAAGTTTTAAAATTAATATAAAGTGTTAAGAGTGCTTCTTTCTCTTGATCTCTAATGCTACAAGGATGGAAATCCGTGAATTTAGTGCATGCTGCAGGGAAGGAATTTTGAAGGATAGATGTGTATTCCAGTCAAGTCAAAAACTACAAAAATGAAGATGTATGTGCAAATGAGCTGCTGCCTGGGGTTAAAGAGCTGATAAGTAAGATGGTCTTACTGAGTGAAAAGTTGCAAGGATTGGTTATTCACAGAACAGATTTTTCTTCCTTTGCTGTGTTGTCTGAGCGGTGCAACTTAGTCATAATGATCCATCTTTCCTTTTCCACATGCACAGGCAGGAAAGATGATATTCTTCATCCAGTGCCCTCTTGGCCCCTATTTCTTCCAGCCCACAGGATCCAGGGGGTTGTATGTGGGTCCTGGATCCTGCAGAGCAGAAATCACTATCTCTGAGCCCTTCACCTTCTTGGAGGCTCATGGGGTGTCTTGCCAGAGGTCCACGTCCTGGTGTCAGTGCCCAGCGGCCCTGTTCAGATGAGGCTTTGTGCCTCCCAAGCAAAACCAGAGCCTGGAGGTGCAGCCAGGAGGACGAAGACCTGGCACAGGACACAGCGAGCCTGGCTGGCTCGCTGACATGCTCAGGCCCTTGCCTGCCAAGCTGAGCAGTGCCATTCCATCACAGGGCACTCTTCTGCACCCTCCCTACACAGAGGTGCCCCCAGCATGGCTTTAAAAAGTAAGAAATTCTAATTATAGTAATAGTGCTAAGAGTCCTCTTCAGGGATGTAGGCAGAGGTTGGCTCCTTCCAGCGTGCTGGAAATTAAACATTTGAAATCTCAACACTCTTGGGAACATGTGGAAACCCAAACCATCATACTTTTGCCCACCAGGTGCAGACCTTTAGGCCTGATGAGCCCTATGGTAGGGACTGAAACCTGCTTTGCCCACAAGCAGCAGCCACCACTCGTTTCTGGAATGCAAAGTAAAGCACTGGCAATGACTGGTTGTTCCAGTGGGTACCATGCAGCTTGAATTCTCTGTAGATGTGTCCTGAATGATCAAATTCTGCCCATTGCCAGGACAAAGGATAGTCTCAGATGTCAAGGAATTTGTTGTTGTAAAGTATGTTTATATGGGGAAAAAGCGAACCTTTGTCAGTGGTGAGTCCATGTTATGCCTGGTTCATTTGGGTTTTCTGGTGGTGATAGGGGAAAGCAGACACTGAGGACTCAGTGCTGGTACCAGAGGTTTGCCTGGAGCTATGAAACCTGAATACGCTTGAGTGCTTCCATGAGTGGCACCCTGAGCCATTCACCTTGGGAAGCTATTTATAAAGCCTAAATATAAATATAAGTCTTGAAGATGTGTCTCCGTCATTTTGAAGTCTTATTGTTTCTGCTTCGTGGCCTGATTTCTGAGCTTCTGCAAAAATTCCCATCAGCTTTGGCAGACCACGAATTAGGTCAGTGCTTCATTGGCATCCTCCAAACTAGCTCTGAAATAGATAGCAACAAAGATATCTAAGGTGGCATAAGCCACACTGGTGCTTGTGGTGCTTGATATCAAATTGATAGTTTGAATTTGGATAACAAGGCCTTTTAAGATTATTGAAACAGTTAATGAGGCTAAAACCTCTATACTATTGTACACCCCTATGTAGTTAGGGTCGATGCTGCACGGAAGAAGTCAGTGGCATTGTCTTTGTTTTTACCAGCTTTGCTTCCAGGGTACTTGAGGTAACTGGCAGAGACAGCAGTTTTTCAAGTCTTTGCTAACTTGGTCAATTAACTAGTTAAATAAAGTAATTCTCACTTATCCAAACCTAATTTCAAGTTTGAAGTCCAGTAAAAGGAGTAAAATTTACTCTTTGTGATAGACCGAGAGTTGCTAGAGGACTGGTACTTGCCATAAGCAAGACGGCAGCAGCATTTCTGTTTTAGTGCTTTTCTCCTTGTTTTTCTGAAGCTGAGCAGAAGCTAAAGGATGCCTCCCTGAAGCTGGTTAGTGGCCAGAGTGCTGCTGAGATGCCCTGGGTGCGTGATGACTGTAGGTGTTGTGTGACGTGGGTTTGGAGCCGGGCACAGCAGGGCACAAACCACCTCCAGGAAGGAAAGTTAATGGCTTGAGCATTATCACCCAAGCAAAGAGAAATCACATCCACCCTCCTCGGCCTTAGTGTTGTGCCTGTTACCTGTGATGCCTTATTGAAGTTCAAGAAGCTGTAGTTTTCACTTATTTTCCCAGCTGTGCACAGGCTTGTTCGGTTGTCACTAGGGCTTGCTCCTGCTGTGTGTGCTGGTTGTTAAAAGTTGCTTATAGCCACTGGTCAGTGCTTCTGTGGTTCTGGTTAGGTACCTTGTGAAACCAGACGTCTCTGTCACTGTCCAGAAAAATAAATGCTTTTATTTCTTTGTATTTTACAGATAATCAACCCAAATTTCATTCAAGAAGGTGAGTTAAGGATGGCTGTGCACTGACCGGCACAGAGGGGCAAGTCAGCAGCTGTGATTTACTCCAGTGCAACAGCATGCTCTGCATCCACCAGCGTTTACAGCAAAGGCAGCTCTCTGCTGCTCAGTCCCCAGGGGAAGCTGTTTTCCTCCTGGCTGCTTGGCTTAGACAGTCCAGAGCCACAGGCAAGGCTGAACCCTCCAAAACTGCCTTCGCAAAGTGTCGTGCTCCTGACAGAGCACAAGGCTGGGGGGTGGACGGTCCCTGCTACCTCCTTCTCTGAGTTGTCGACAGATGGTTTTTAGTGAAGAGGGAGTTCTAGTAACATAATCCCAGGACCTCCAGATGTTTGGGACCCAGATCCCATAGTTGGTCCTAGAAAGTATTCTCTAGACTGGGGGAAATCCTCACCTGTAGACTGAAAGAAGGTGCCATGTGTGTGTCCCCATTTGTTTTTGCAGTGGCTCCAGAGTTTCTTGTGCCATTAGTGGATGTCACCTGCCTGCTCGGTGACACAGTGGTGTTGCAGTGCAAAGTCTGTGGACGGCCCAAACCAACTATAACCTGGAAGGGACCTGATCAAAACATTCTTGACAATGACAACAGCACAGCCACGTACACAGTGTCATCCTGGTAAGGTCCTGCCTGTGGATCCCAACCTAGCTGGTCATGATGGTTGTGTTGCCCTCAAATATGGCACCAGCCAGGCTACAAGGCTCATCAGAAATGCACTTAATGGAGTCTGGCATGATGTATCAATACATCACTGCACTACACATCAGCCAGAAAGAGTCCAGCTTCGGAGTTTGGGTACCTCTATTGTTTCCTGAACTGACATAGGTTATATCCACAAAGTGTGTTGCTGGCAGGTGTGAGCTTGCTCCTATAGACCTCCTGAGCCAGCTGCAAGCCAGAATCCAGAATGTTTCCAATATATTGGCTTGGCTAATATTGCCTCTGTGTTGCTGGGGCTTCTCTGCTTGAGTTTGATGCCATGCTCACCTTCGGTAGGATCAGGTGTCAAGCAGAACAAGCCCTCACTGGCTTGTGATACTCATGTCGTTGGGCATTTTTTCATGTCATGGGCAGAGGTGGTAACTCTTGAAGTTTTCCATGCCTCAGCTGTTGCTAAAAGAGCCTACGTGTGCTTCTGAAAAGGCTACATCTGGCTGTACTTGGACTGAAAGTTGCTTGTCGTTATGTTCCCAGCCTGACTAGCAGGGAGAAAAAACATAAATAACAAGCACTGGGAAGATTCAAAAAGATGTGGAGTTGAATTCAGGTCAGGTAACAGCCTGCTGCTGGATGCTCATCTGCAGCTTATGTAAGAGATTTGGGCCAAACTGCAGTGGAAATCTCCGGAAGGCAATCTTTCATGCAAACTTCTCAGCACTTCTGGCTCAGGCTGAGATGAATCCAGGGAGTACAAAGTCCCTGGAAGTGGAAAAATGAGCACTAAGAGAGAAGGGATTTTACATATTCAATACAAAAAAATTACATCTCATTAAAAGCTTCCTTTGGAGACTGTTAGCTTGTGTGGCTGCCCCAGAGCACCCAAAATTGTCTTTTTAGATCTCAGTGCCTTACCTTTAGGCTCTGGCTGGGCTTGGGATGGGAGGCTATTTCTGTACAGGATTCTTTTTTCCATCACAATCTTTTGCCTGTGTATTGGCTCCCTGTGCACTATCAGCACTTGTGTTGTCTTCTTCCTCATGTTTGTTTCTCAGTGAAGACACTGCCTGCCAAGGAGAGGCCCAGGAAATCAGTGGCTGTCTTACAAATCCTGAGTGTCCAGATTGTGGGGGAAGGGGATATTTATGTCCTGTTTAAGACCAGCATAGTCAGACCAGTAAAAGCTGCAGCATCCAGGTAGTTATACCGGCAACCTTCTGCAGTTTCTGGTAGATTATGTGTTCAACTAGTCTATTTTTACTATCAAGGGAATTTATTGTTGGCTCTGTGTTAGGTCTCCAGTACAACTAAAGCAGTTACACAAGCAAAATCCTTTAATTGAGGCCAACTCCCTTAAATTGCATATTGAAGACTGCAATGTGCAGGCCAGAGTGACTGTGTACAGATCTGCTGTAAATGCACTAGATTCCATAGAGCTGCTCATTTTCTCAGATTGGCCCAAAGATTGAGCATCTCCCACAAATTTGGCCTTGGAATTTGTTATCCCTAGCTGTTATGAGATGTCTGACCTTCTGACCAGGGGCCTGGCAGCCTTGTTAGATCAACGGCACAAGCTCCAGGGGTCTGAAGCTCCCCAGAAACATCAGGTGCCCTTCACTGTGAGACCACCTTCTGCATCTGAGCTCAATTTGTCCAGCATGCGTTAGACTTAATTGCAGAGGCGCAGCAGCTCAGTGTCTCTCAAGATAGGAAAGACGTGCCTGGGGAAATCTTTCCAGATATATGAAGTCTAAGCATCCAGCTCTGGACAGGCACAACAAATGTTCAGCTCCTGGGCTTTGCTTGCTGCTTGAGTGATCCTTCCCCATCTCTTCCGAGGCCACAGCAGACAAGTAGATTTGCCTGGCAGGCAGTGTGGACCATTCTGCTCAAAGGTTTCATTAACAGCCTAATCGTGACGTATGGAGGGGTTGTCCTTGGGTTCCAGGTTGCTGGAGGGATATTTCTTCAAATGAGTTAACAGGATTTGTTCACACATGTGTTTGTAATGAGGCAGGGCAGGAACTGATATAAAAAGCATTACCAAGCAAAGCAGCACTTTCTAATCGGCGCTTCCTGCATCCACAGTGACTCTGGGGAGCTCACCTTGAAGATCTGCAACCTGATGCCTCAGGACAGCGGCATTTACACCTGTGTGGCCACCAATGAACATGGAACTGCATCAACCTCTGCAACCATCAAAGTTCAAGGTAGCACATCTGACCTTAACACCCAGAGTTTTTCTGGGGTGTCTTGCAGGGGGCTGGGAGCACACAGGAATAGCCAGTGCAAACGCAGCCAGGCAGGGAGCTGTGCCAGGTGGATCAAGACATTAAAATCATACAGCCATTCCTCAGCCAAGACTCCCACTGGTGGCTGAAGGCACTCTTTACGCTTGATTAAGTCATCTGATCGTAAGTATCACATCTGGGAAATGAAAACCCATTGGCACTGGTTCAGCTCCTGCATCCTGCTCACAGCTCTGCTTCCCATGGGCTTGGTAAGGTTGGCAGGGGGAAGCTGAGCTCCCCTGGGCTGCCAAGCCCCTGGGAAGTGACGCCCCAGCTGCCCACAGGGAGCTCTGGGATTTAGAGCCTGCCCAAAGCACGGGGGCCTGGGACCCAATTACCCCGATTTTCAGCCCCCCCTTCTTTGTGTGGGACAGAGGAGGCAAGAGCAAGATTTGGCCTGGGTGAACTGTTCTGCAGGGATTCAATGTGGAGACATGTCTCTGAGCCTGAATTCTCCATGCTGTACTTTGTGACCCATCTAATTTTAATGAATATGAAATGAGTTGATGCTCATGACCTCCAGTTCTGGAAAAGGATCTTTAGCCTGAGAGTAAGTGGTGCCTGCTGCGGTGAAGGGGATGGCACAGAGACAAATGTCTATCTGGAGACTTACAGGCGCAGTAGTGTCATAAGCATTTAGAAATCAATTTATTTTGTCTCACAAACTGCCCTAGAGATACAATTTCCCAAATTAATCCAGGCAAGTTAGTGGCTGCACTAACTGCACCTGCGCTGAAGCAAATCACAGGAGAATTACTGGTCATTTGTCAATCTGATGCTAAACATACCAAGCACTGTACACCCAGAAGCACTCTGAGTGGATTTCTTGTGTTATTTTTTGGACACTTCAAGGTGACTTCACACCTCCAGAATCTCACTTGCTGCTTGGTGAAGTCCATAAGAATATTTGTTTTCCTCAGTTCCATGGGCTTTGCGTCAGGTCTTGAGCTGGAGCAAAAATTAGCAGCAGAAAGTGGCAGGTAAAGACACTCTGCCTTTATAGCATCTGAGCTCAGACAGCTCCTCTGCACCCAAGGGACGATTCTCCCGGCCAGTCTCGCAGGGAGGTCTCTGGGGCGTCGCAGTGCAATTGACCACTTGCTGTGAGCAAGAAGAAATTCCCCTTGTGCTGCAGGACTGCAAGTCCATGTTGAGGCTTGCAAGAAGCATGGTTCTCTCCTAGCTGCAACTGTGGAAAGTACCAGACCCGTGGTGGCAGCTGAACAGGATTTTCCTCTGGTTGTGCCGGTGACGCAGTGTAACTCAGCGTGCTTCCCTCTGCAAGGCACAGCTGCCTCGCAGTGACCCAGTGCACCTGATCTTCAGAATAAAGCACTAGTGCTTGTTGACCTGATGCTGGACTTGGTGATTTTTTTCTCTTCTCAAGGTGTCCCAGCTGCCCCAAATCGCCCCATCGCCCAGGAGAGAAGCTGCACCTCTGTCATCCTGCGCTGGCTACCCCCATCCAGTACAGGCAATTGCACCATTTCAGGCTACACTGTGGAGTACAGAGAAGAAGGTAAGTGGTTTGATCTGTGTTTGTTGGTTGGGACAATGAGAATAAAATCTCCTTAATGGCACAATAGGCTGCAAAAGCATCCTTACCGCCACTGGGGTGCCACTAGCTGTTGCTCGCAGGTCCCAAAGTCTAAGGCTAGAAAGAAGCCCTTCTGCTATTCAGTCCAACTTCTCATATTCTCATGTTTCCTCTATCACTTGTGGCCAGTAAAGTGTGCCAAGCTAAAACATATCTATCAGTAAAGCATCCTTTCATCATTTATGTTCTACCACTATGCTACCTGTCCTTTCTGGTGGATGTTTCATGGGAATTCAAAAACAAAGCAGCCTCTTTAGTTTTTTTTGATCTGAATAAATTTGCAGATCTCTACACACTTTTCAAGCTCAGCTCTGAAATCCATTTTTTCTTAAATCCATCCATCCTTTCCCCCTGAAGAATTAAATAGATATTAAATGCACTCTTTTCCCAAAATGCACAGGGACGTGCTCTTGAAAAGGGCATTTGAAATGGTTCACATCTCTTTTTTGCATTCTTCCTGCAAAGGTGTGATGGTCCCTAGGCCTTAGGTATGGGGCCTCTGCTTTTTCCCTTTCATCCTTCAAAAAAACCTACTTCATGTTAATAAATATGCAGACAATCACTCTATGATATTAATACCTTCTCTTAGCTAATAATCTGTCTTGACCCTCACTGTGCTGTCAGTGTGACTGGCTTTTTTGTGAAAGTATAAAAGCTTTTGTATTAACAACAGTCACTGAAACAAACAGCAAAAAAGCAGCAGTGTTCTCAGAATTTCTTCCACTCCAAAGGAGTTGCTGACTCTTCCCTGTAAAACCAATCTGGACATTGTGAGACCTGGCAATCAGAATTTGCCCACAATGCACACAAAATATATGAGTAATGGTAAATAATGTAAAAGTAAAAAGTCCCGAACTTACTAAAATAAGATGATTTTTTTTATATATATTCTTGAAATAAATCATAGGTTGTGATAGAGCTCAGTGTCCCCAGAGGTCCTTTTCTGTTCTGTGACTTTGTGCAGATGAATAATGTATTACTCCTTTGGGTGGCACGGGTAGTTGGGTTTGTTTCTTTTAGGAGCAGAAACACATGACAGAGTCAGACATTACTGCAATCATGCTCATCTGCAAAAAGCCTGTATTAAGCTTCAGAAAGCTGCTCCTCCTCCTGCCGCTCTGGGTTTCACTGTAGCCACCGTGTCTTCTGAAAGACTTTGCAGAAGCTCGCTGATTGTGCTGACACCCTGTCTCAGCTTCACTTGGGACTCCCTTCCTCTTATTTTCTTTGCAGTATTTCTGCTACTGATTCTCTCACAGCAGAGCTGTCATCAAATCGGCTCTCCACTCCTGTCTTATCATGCTGCCCTGAGACATGACTTGTAGTACACAGCCACGGCTAGACTGCTGGAGAGATTAACTTGTCCCTGGGCTTCAGTTTTCCCATCACTATCGGTCACGTGAGGGGCATTTCCTACTTCCCTCCTGTAGTCAGACTGGAGGGTGGCTGCAAGAGAAAATAGATACCTGCAGTCCAGTTCTGGTTCAACAGAAACACTTCTATCTGCCATAACCTCGCCTTTCAAAAACCTTGTAGATTTTAACCTGCTGTATGAGCTGGGCAGAGAAAGCCTCTGCTCTAAGCTCATGTATTGAGACAGATTCCTTCAGCTCTCCTTCTCTGCCTCTGTAAAATGCAGGCTCTCAGGTCTGGCAGCAGTCAGTAGCCTCAACTTTGGACACGTATCTCGTCATTGAGGATCTGGCCCCAGGCTGCCAGTATCAGTTTCGAGTGAGCGCCAGCAATCCCTGGGGGATCAGCTTGCCCAGTGACCCATCCGAATTTGTGAGGCTCCCAGAGTATGGTGAGTGGCCGTGGTGAGGGTGGGGCTGATGCACACCAGTGTCCACCTCTGCGGTCGCTATGGTGTGCTTTGATGGGTCCTTGTAAAAACATTGATCCTGGACCTGGTGGGAATGCAAGAAATAGCCTGGGACATGCTCAGAGCCAGCTGCTGCCACTGGAAAGGCCTTTCATGTCTGCCTCTCCAGCAGGGCTCCCAGCCTCCCTCTGTCACAGAAGCTCTTGCAGTTTCCTAGCAGGTCCCTGCTTTCTATCTCAAGACCATTTCTTGTCTCCATCTCTGGCCAACAGGCTCCATGTCCCGGTTGGTGTCCCCCTGCCTTTCCAGCAATGCTGGCAGCACCGGGGCATCTGCTGGGCAGCCCAGCTGGGATTTGCAAATCAGTCTGAAAAACATACTCCCCCGAGCACACAGCCAGCATGGGAAAGCTGTGATGGAGGTGAGCCCCCAGTGAGCTGCTGCAGGAATTTGGGGCGCAGTTTACTCACGATGGTGCTGTGAGCAGAGCCAGCGTTTGCCCATGTTTTAACAGCTCCAGTGCATAACTAGGTCTGTGACTGGCTTGGATAGCCTCTGCTGGATGAAGCAAGAGCTCACATGGCATAGGTCTGCCTGCCAGTTACACACAGACATGCCCTTAGACTGTCCAGATGGCCCTTTTCAGCCCAAGATTGCAAGGGTGGATTTGAATCCACCTTATCCATGCCTTCCTCTGGAGATCTCTGGCTTTCAGTGGTGCAGTACATTGCAGCTATGCCTGAGCAGCATGAAACTGGACTCCTAATGGTATTATTTGCTCTTTTAAGTAATCTATTTCATAGGAAACTGTCTTTAATGTTATACTTTCTTGACTGTCCTTTGCTCTCCCAAAGACTCTGCTGCTGATGGTGCCACTATTTCATGGAAGGAAAACTTTGACCTCTCTTACACAGAGCTGCATGAGATTGGAAGGTAATATTAACCCTGCTTATCACTGCAATAAAACACCAAAACAATGACTTGAAGCTTTTTCATTGGAGGAGAGTTTAGGGATTTTTTTTATAGTTAGCTTGAAAACAGCTTCTCCTTGCAAAAGCATGTTGGGTAATGATTAAAATACAGACTGGCTAAAACACAGACTAAATCCTGTTTTTCAAGATCAGTTGTGATTTGAGGATTGCAACTGGGCAAACTCACAAACGATTAGGCAGCCAAATCTCTGACAGCCACTGGTAGCTGTCGCTGGTATCTCCTTTATCACCTCTGATTTGATGTGAGCTTTTGAAGTCACAACAATTTGCTGGTTCTGAGTAAGCTTAACCTCAAAGGCTTTTGTTTGCTGAAGCGCGTAAGGCACGTGACTGACTTAAATCTCATGCCAAAGCACTTTGCTGATGGGGATGGTCAGCTGAACAGGAGCCACAAAAGTTGTCAGCCTTCAGTGCTCTGCACAGACAGCAGATAGGTGTATGCAAATAATCCAAGTTAATGCAGGTTGATCTTCAGCTGAGAGATCAAAGGCAATTGATTCTGGGGCTGAAGGGACAGAAGTGTCTCTGGCTCTGTAGAAAGAAGAGTGGTCTATTAATAAGAGGCCAAGTTCAGCGCACAGTTTCACTGAGTAGTTTTACTTTCAGGAATAGTACTAGGCACTAGTCCATATGAGTTCTCTAAATGCTTTCCTGCCTTTCTTAGTTTCTCACTGTGTGCCTGAAACTGTGACACCAAATGCTTGGTTAGAGATTATTTAACAATTTATTTAGTTGTCTGAGAAAGTTTGGGCTCTTTATTAAAGCAACTGGAGAATGGAGACCAACAGCAGAGAAATAAAAAAAAATTAAAAAAAGATAGAACCTGTAAAAATGTTCAGCAAATTGAGCCCAGGGGAGGTTGTTAGAGGATATCAGTATGGCTGCACAGAGCAAAGCGACACCGTTTGCTCTCAGTGTTTGCTAATCCCAAAAGAATCTCTGCACCCAGGGTAAAATACAGAGGCTCTTTGTTGGAAAAGGTTATGAACAACTAGTTAAATCTGATTCCTTTTGAAATATTAATGCACTGAATCAAATAACACTTCAAAAATCGGTCTGTTACTGCACTATTTTAGTGATTTATTTATGAGGCCACTTCATTATTCCATGTATTTTTTTTATTTCAGAGGTCGATTCTCCATAGTAAAGAAGTGTGTTCACAAAGCCACCCGAAAAGACGTTGCTGTAAAATTCATTAGTAAGAAAATGAAAAAGAAAGAGCAGGCAGCACACGAAGCAGCTTTGTTACAGCACTTACAGCATCCTCAGTACATCACTATCCATGATACCTACGAATCTCCTACTTCTTACATCTTAGTTTTGGAACTGTAAGTACATGGAGCTCGAATTCCAGTGTCTGAGTAGGAATCACAGTGCTATTAAAGCCAAGGATAAAATTCACCCTGAGTTCAGCAAAGCAAAAATTTTGTCATCTGTTTTTTCTTGATTGTGGCCTCAAATGAAATAGCCATTTTCTGCAGAGCTTTCATCGTCTTTACAGTAAATAATATTCAGAGGGACAGATAAAACTGCTTTCTACTCCAGCGAAGCTTGGGTCATTGTATTTGCAGTTAGTTTGTCCCACTTAGTGTCATCAGATCTATTTGGACAGTTTTGTCTACTTTTTAGATTGGAGTAAATGTGTTTCAGCTAGATTGAAGCCTAAATTGCCCCTAGAAGGAGTAATAACAACCAAAATCAAAAATGTTTCTTCGTTACAGGATATCCAACAAAGTGTATTTGGGCTGTTTGCCTGTTTATTTATACAGATGAATAAAACTAAGTGGAAAACTTTTATTGGGTTAGTTTTCCCACAAAACATATTACCAGCTGAAAATGTCAGTGATTTTTTTTTCTGTATTATGCAACCAGCTCTATAAATAAATAGATGGATCCAAATAATTAAGAGTATCTCTTTTCAAAGGAATTGCCTCCATCTATTGAATCTATCCTTAAGCAAATGAGTTTACAGTTGCTAAATTTTTTTAAGAGATTACAACTGAGTATTAATCATTCTACCACTTCCATCGCCTGCAGTATCTTGTGATACCATTAAATACTCATCAGATCTCGCATTTTACTTTCCCTCCATTTTTAGGTCACAAAGTTTCCATCGCAATTTTGTTTTCAAATATTAACTGTTCCTGGAGGTACCATGTGATCTTTCATGTGCAAGGTTTGATTTGTTTGTAGGATGGATGACGGTCGACTCTTAGATTATCTAATGAACCACGATGAACTTATGGAGGAAAAAGTTGCTTTCTATATACGAGACACGATGGAAGCTTTGCAGTATCTTCACAATTGCAGAGTGGCTCACTTGGACATAAAGGTAAGAACAAAAGAGAAAGATGCTGTTATTCAACGATCTGGTACAGGGAGTTCCCAGTGGCACAGACAGGAGGAGGTGCAGTCTGTACCCAAAAGAGTTGATCACTAAATGGCCAAGCACTATCTTTCAGACCTGGTGAGCAGAGAAAAGACTTTCTGACTTGCAGTGCAAGGTCTTTTTCTACGTTCAGGCAAGAGCTGCACCTATTTCCTTGTTCACTGGTTCATTCTCAAGGGCTTTCTGGATTTCATGAAGGAGAAGAAGGATGTCTGAGACAAGAGCGGATGTCGCTAGCACCTGACTGAAGAAGAATTATAAGATAAACCCACGGAGTATGGTTTGGGCTCACCCCTGGTGCTAGCTCAGCTACCAAGCTTCCTGAGCAGAGCTGGCTTGTGTGGAGGCAGGTTAGGGCAGGGCAGAAGGAACACGTGTCTCCCTCACCCCTGCAGCAGTGCCCTGGAGGGCCCAAAGCCAGGGGAGGGTGCAGGGGAGCAGGAGGTGGGGAAGACTGGCAGAGGCCAAGGAAGGCAGCACACTGCACTGTGGTGCAGAGCCTGAGAGGGGAACTGCGTGGGAAGTACACCCAGGGAGAGGTTCAGAGGAAGAACAAGCTGCATTGTGGAGAGGAAATTCAGGCGTTCTCTAAAGTCACAGGTTAGCACAGCTCGTGCCTCCTTTTGTTAGTGCTCATGGCAGGAAGGACTGTACTATCCTGGATTTGACATTGTACTGCTGTCCTCACCAACATCCCAGTTGTCTTGGGTGATGGAGAATTAGTGACTGAAGCTAGGATCAAATGTTTTGAGTTTTGTGATCTGCGACATTGATTCTGGTTGTCAGGAATGTCAGCTAATCTATAATTTAAATGCCAATTAAAAATGTAGGATGAGAGATGAATTTAACTTTCATGTATAGTGGACAGTCCAGCTCCAGGAAAGTCCCTTTTCAACTCTCCCAACTCCCAGGCATGTCACTGAAGTGACGCTTTCATTCTTCTGCTCCCTACCTCTACAAAAAAAAACTACTTCCTTTTGTACAGTACCTTATGTGAGCATTAGTTCCAGAAGGCTAAATCATCCTGGTTTCTTTCAGTAAGATTGTTTGTATTTTCTACTGTATTTATAGGACCTGTCAAAATATAGGTAGCACTCTGAGGTAAAGGAACTGCGCTGAATTCTCTATTTGGTCATAAGATACTTCCCAGAATCAAGGTGGGAAGCCAATTTTGTCTGACCTATTTACAGTTCTCTTGGATGAGGGATGTTAAATAAAGCACGTTCTGTTGCTAAGGAGGAAGCAGGAGGTGACAGCAGACCCAGCCATGGACTGTCTTGTCCCCAAATCTGGCTCAAAAACATGTTGATTTTTTTGATGCAGGCTGCACAAAAGAAGAGCAAGCAGAGAGATTTGGAGAGCAGTGTGGTGACATTTGCTTTACATATATAGTTATGAGGCATCAGTAAAATATGCATGAGGTGAGGGGCCATAGGACAGAAAAGTGAGTCTGGAGAGAGTGCAAGAGTAAATTCACAGATCACCTCAGAGCCAACAAAGGAAGCAAAACCCGTGTTAAGTCCCCAGACCAGAGTGCATAGGCAAAGCTCAGCATCTCCCACTGAGAGAGGTAGATCTTAAAGACTGAAAGAATTGGTAAAACAGACAGAAAACTAACTGGAATAAAATATAATTGCGCTCAAGCTTGGAAGGCATGACCGTGGGCTGGTGTTTGTAAAGGAACACTGGCAGCTCCGTCCATGCCAAGTGACAGAACAGTAACGGCGCTCACCAGAGTCCCTCCCGGGACACGTGGTAGTGGGAGCAAAGTTAATGTTTACTTCACAAAGATCATTTCTGCTATAAATATGGGCATTTCTGTAGCCAGTTGTCACGTAAACAAATGGAATCTAAATAAGCTGATCAGAGACACACACGTCTTATCAAAATTGAAAAGTCTGCCAGTGCTCTTAATCAGCAGAGATTAGTTTGAGAAAATAAACTGTGAATATTTGGGACAAAGGGCAAGACCCCAGTGTGTTGTCCTACTCAAAAGAGGGTGTTGTCACTGCAACTTTCTTACTGATCTGGATTTCCAGCAGTGTAAAGAGCAGCTGAGCTGGTTCTTTGTCATTCAGTCTCCTGATCTGTACCTGACACATCTAATTAAATGTGAGTTTTAATTGGCTATTAAACCTAAATGAAATCATGCATTTTATATAATTACATTATATAATTATATATAAAATAATTGTATAAAAATAATAATTATGTATACCATAATTATATATTACATTACATTACATTATATATAATACCATAACATTTTTCGTATTATCTTTTCAACAGCCAGAAAATTTGCTCATTGATCTAAGAATCCCAGTACCTCGTGTCAAGATCATTGATTTGGAAGACGCCGTTCAGATCACAGGTCATTACCACGTCCACCACCTCCTTGGAAACCCGGAGTTCGCAGCT
>NW_009733321.1:5333-5594 GCF_000703405.1 Apaloderma vittatum | reverse complement strand
GTCTCCCTGAGCACGGACATCTGGAGCATCGGGGTCCTCACCTACGTCATGTTAAGTGGTGTCTCCCCGTTCCTGGATGAAAGCAAAGAGGAGACATGTATCAACGTGTGCAGAGTAGATTTCAGCTTCCCGCCCGAGTACTTCTCCGACGTGAGTCACGCCGCCAGGGATTTCATCAACGTTATCCTCCAGGAAGACTTCCGGAGGAGGCCGACGGCAGCCACTTGTTTACAGCACCCGTGGGTGCCAACGCACCAAGGG
>NW_009733321.1:0-5305 GCF_000703405.1 Apaloderma vittatum | reverse complement strand
GCTTGGCGTCCTTCATCGAGCGCCGCAGGCACCAGTACGACGTGCACCCGGTCCCTGGCGTCAAGAGTTTCCTGATGAGCAGGCTGAACCCGGGCACGTAGCGCTTCCACCCCTGGGGTGCTACGCTGCTGGCGCTGAGGCAAGGCGCTGGGAGCGAGCAGGCGCAGAGCAGATCTCTCTGTACATAGTCCCGTATTTGGCGCTTGCATTTCACGCGGCTTCCCTAACTGCAGGGCACAAACCCTTGTGGAGGTGGCAGTGCCTGCCCGGTGCCTCGGGACCAAAGCAAAGGGGATAACGGCGGCGGGTACCACCCCCTCCCCCGGCTCCTCTTGGGACACGCGGGATTGTCGCATCCGACGCCAAAAAAGGACTGCGGGAAGCAAACACTAACTGGAAACAAGAGCCAGAATTGCAGTTGCCTTAATCTTTGTGAGGCAGCCTTATAAAAAAATCCTCTTGATCTTGCTGAACTGATTTCAAAATGTACGAAAGATTAGGAGTAGAATAGTTGGTCTGTGGACAAGACTAGGCTGACCTTAGCGTGTACTGCAGAACTGGACCCAACTCAGTTTTTGCTGAAATCATCGCAGGCCTGCTCCAGGTTAATAGAGAGATTTTTGCAGGCCCCCTATGCCCAGGCGTGCCGTGAGCTCAGCGGGGACTTTGCCTCCTGTGTGGGATGTGCAAGATCAGGCCGTAGGCACTGCTGGATCAGCTTCCGTGGTGACGCGGCTTAGTTACGCGCTCGTTGCGTGGTAGTGCTCAGCCCAAAATCACCCGTTAGCCCTTGGGCTTTCTGCTGTGTCAAGTAAACATGCAGCACCTTTGTGGAGCTATGATGAAGACAATGAATGCACTGGAGCGTACAGCTGGTTTTGACTAAGCACAATGGGACTCTGATGGGGTTTTTTTAAAAGCATTTTATACACACTGTACAGAAATCTTTTGCAAAACCTGTGCATTGAGAAAAGGCCGTGTCCAATTTTTGCAGTATCTGTAAACTAGATGATGATGACGATGATGAAGACAATTTTTTTCTATCACAGGTTTTCAGTATACATATATTGTATCATATATATAAATATATATATATAAAGGATCCTGTTCTATTTCTAGCTTCAGAATTTCTTGGCCCAAAGTCCATCCGAGCCTTTCAGAGTGCAGTAGGAGTGGTGAGTTCATCCTAGTGCTTACAGCTTGAAAATCGTTTTCAGTGTTTAAAGTATGTAATTTGTTTCATTTCCAAACCTGTAAATATCTCTCAGCCGCCATTAGCACCTCATCACCAAAGCATTCGTGAGGATATTTTTTATGTCCAAAGCCTAATGTGTAATAAAGTAAAAAATACTCATAATTAAAACATTCCTCTCCTTCAAGCCAAGTTGCAACATCATCATATTGATGTTACAGTGATGGAGCCAGCCTTAAGTATAACCAGTGCAGGGAGTCAGCAGGGACAAATCAGCAGCTCGTAGACTGGCCAAATCTTCCTCTCTAGCAGTGAGACTAGGAGGAGAAACACCTCGCTGGCTGGTGCTTCCCCATCCTGCTACCACCCCATAAAACTCTACAGCCTTGTTGGGTGGTGATCAAAGAGATTTTACTTTTATTTTCAAGGGCATGTGAGAACTTTGTCTCGGTGCTGAGTGCCGTTGCTGTGCCTGTAATGGGAAATGTCAGTTGTTACCAAAGGTTTTCCTAAGGAAAAGGGCTTGATTGACAAGGTGTGCTTAGTATGGACTCTCTTGTAAGGGCAATTTAATTTACTATCTGAGTAACTCCACTGTGAGCCCGCAATATACCTGCAGGATCAAAGGCTGTCTCTGCCAGCAGGTGGTGGAGATACTCTGCAAGTACTGTTAAGCTCTCAGGGCTCTTCTAGCCCTTTTTCTGAATCACCTCCAAGCTCAGTTTCACAGCAGGTAGGAGACCTGGCCCTCCTCTTTGTGCTTGCTCTATTGGTACACCAGAGCGGTCAGTATTTTGCTAGTGGAGAAGAAAGGGGGCGCAGCAAAAAAACAGTGTTCATCCCAGCGTGCGTACAATGCAAGAACGAGGTTGGGGAGCCGCAGTTGGAAGGGTGAGCTTGCATGCCTGAGCAGAGTCAGAAAGCAGTATAGGAGCCTGTGTGGCTGATGGAGAGAGATCTAATACAGGGGCAAGTCGTGGAAAAGCTTGAAAGAGACAGTGTTCACAGAAGACTAAATCTTCTGCGTCAGCTAGAACCTATCCTAGTGCCCCTCTGTAGTGCAGTAGCTAATTTTCTAAGCAACCCGCAGCACCTCTTAGACAAAGACCAGACTCTCATCCTGAGCAAGGGTGCAAAGCAAGAGATTCCTTAGCAAGACTTATTTGGACAGCAGTCATCAAGGGGTGTCTTTAATTAGCACCAGCCTCAGGTACGTTTTCATGGCAGGACTGTTTGTTCTTCCTATTTGTCAAAGCTGGCTCTTTGTGCTGCCCTTAAAAAAATGTTTATGGAAGTGTGGTTTATAAAACCCACAGCTTTTATTAGGCCTGTGGGTACAGTTCAAGCCACAGTCTTTCTGCCTGGCATTAATACCAGGAAATTCTCATGTATCACGTGAAACCTGGAGTTATTTATCATTTTATTTTCCTACCTCCTGCATTCACACCTCCCAACTGCAACAGCAGACACTTTGGATGCAGAGGGGCAAAAAGCCAGACTGTTTAAGGGAATATTTAAGCCTGTCATTGCTATCAAATAACAGGAAAAAAACCAAACCAACAAAAACAACAACAAAAGTCTGAAAGAGGATACGTGTTTAGACATTGGTACTCAGATTCAGACAAGAGATTCCCCATTGAGGAAGAGCTGGAGGAGCTGAGCTCTGAAGATTTTGAATGCTATGGGGTTGCTTTCATTTATGGTTCTGCTTTTTCCATGTTCATGTTAGAGAACTCCTCTTCCTGGGCACAGGTGTTCTTACAGCACATTCAGGAAAACTGGAACCTGTTAGTACTTCCAGATATGTTTGTGATTATCAACCATTGCTGGATTTTATCCCAAAGATTTCTTTTGCCTGAATAACATCAAGTTGACATGAAGTGCTGCCATATGATCAATACCAAGGAACTATTCTGACCTTGCTCTCTTGAGGTCTTTTTCCGCCAACTCATGGCCTCTCTGCCGATCCAACAGGTCCTGTAACTCTGTTGTAGACCGTAACTCTGTTGTAAAGCAATTCCAGAGGCTCAGTAAGCAGGCCTGCAGTGAGCCCACTGGGTGAAAAGCACCATGGCCAACCCTCGCTACAGCATTCTCCAGCTACTGGATTTTACTTTTTTTGCATGAAATATTGCCTGTAACAAACACGGGGAACACAGTTTTTCATAAAGCTCCATTGGGCCTTTATGAAGCTCCCCAGAGAGCAGCTAGGACTCTGAGGGGAAGATTTCCACCGGCAGCTTTACCACTCAGGGTGTTCCCAGCATGACCAAGTGAAGGTGTGATGGCGGCTGCACCCTCCAGCTTCTGCGGCCGCTTGAGACCAGCTGGAACGACCCAACAGTAGCACTAGCAAGGGAGCACCACGACCTCAGTGCACACGGGCACTACGCACACTGCCACCACCTTCAGACATCTCTACGGTGCTCTTACCCGGTTTCACTCTCAGCCACCGAATGGGAAATCTTGCTGGCAGGTCCCATTGGGTGCCCGAAGCAGTTGCTCCCCTGTGGGAGACCCCACCTCTCCACCCATCTGCCAAACATGCTGCACACATTATTACTGCAGGGATGACACACATCCGGTCTAGAGTTTTAGACCTTAACAGTTTAAAGCAATCCAGGCTTTACAATTTATAAAATTTCTCTCTCCCGACTTGTACCAACAAGTCTTGTTTAGTCTTGTTGCCCTTTTAATTTCTTTTTTTTTTCAGTAACAGTTATCTTTAAACTCAGTTTACTTTTAAACCGAGTTGATGCTGAGTTGCTGCTGTGCCCCGAACTGACCTGTACAAGTTCTGTGGCTTCCGTGGAGTTCATTAGCATTTCTGACGATGCTATTAGGCCTTTGTTACGAATACTGTGAGCAGAACTGCAAGTTATGACCTGACTATATATAACCACGTTGCAATACCCTTGCAATGAGGGGACTGCATCAAGTGACCTGGGATAATATAAACTTCAGACAGATGTAAAAGCTAGTCTGTATATACAAAGGTCTAACAGATAATTAGCGTGCACAGGGGCTAACTAAATGATTTTGTTTCTGTTCTTTTCACTGCAGAGGTAGATTCTCCTCTAACACAGGGCTTGGGTTAATTTTCCAGCTCATTCTTTCATATCCCATCAGAAAACGGTGCTTTCCCAAGGAAACAAAATAAAATCCCATTCCACTAGGCTGACTGCACACTGCCATCAAGTGATGAATTCTTGTTCTGGGATCTGTGTAGTGGTGTGTTACCATGGCATCAGGATGCTGAATATTCGCTGTAACTGTAGTCTTTATTATGAAGCTAGTGAAAAACCAACATCTTCTCTACTCAAGCCATATTTCACCTTCATGCCCAACTTCTAATGCTGGTGCTTTTACTTCTCTTTCTACCAAACTGTTCAGCATTGCTCTGCCACTGAGATCAATTTGCTGGTAACTTTCAGAAGGCAAATGCAATATGAAGTGCAAAAAAAAAAATAAAAAAAAATCTCTGACTTAACTGATATAAGAGCAAACAGTTGGAATGTATTGATGCTTTTCAATCTTTGCAACAATCAACCGAAGGAGGAAAAAAGAAACAGTATTGCTAACAGCTCAGCATTTTCAAGGTGCAAAGTAATTCCACAGCCTTAAATTATTTCAGTGTATTGCTGGTCTGCCTTAAATGTATCTTCAGTTTTATTGCGAATTTCATTTTTGTACGCACAGTTGTTTTGTAACAGCAAGTTTGTAAATATTCCCTTTGTAAGTCTAATCACTCCTGTGTGCTGTTGTGAGGTGATAACTTGCTGTCCCATGTTGTTATTACTGTATGGCAGTATATACGATCATCTACAGTCCTAGCTTCAAACTGTACATCTTTCCATCCTCACATTCCTATAAATAGACTATACTAACCATTCCGTTTCTGGGTTTTTTGTTTGGTTTGGGTTTTTTTTTATTAAATACAATTGTTCAGACAAGACCGCCTCAGTCTTCTTTCACACGTACGGGCCATCTTCCCCAGCTCCTTGAAGACTCGGAGCTCGCTGAGCGCTTTTAGCTCATTTTTGTCGGGAGGGACGTTCGCGGGAAAACTCTCGGGTCACATCACCCGGGGAGAAAACAGGGGCGGGCGCGTCT
>NW_009733320.1:0-21283 GCF_000703405.1 Apaloderma vittatum | reverse complement strand
AAGGTCCTTTCCAACCCAACACATTCTATGAGCATGTTTCAACCACTAAGTTTCAAATTAAAAAAAAATATCACTACAGCCTAAAGAACTTCTTTAGTTTCAAGAACTAAATTCTCCAAACTGTCAATACTTCAACAGAAATCCAGCAGGGTACTGAAATATTAATTCACCTAAAGAATTTGACTTCAGGTCTTGAGCTCAAGGTTTATAGCAAAGGAACACACCAAGTCCCAAAATAGAAAGTATCGTGGCCTGAAGCCCCCACAACTTGTCTGAAAGAAGAGCATCTTGCTGAAGTGTGATTTTTCACAACTATTTCCAGTTAAACAGAAGTGCATAAATTAAGCAAACTCCAAAGAATAATCTTGTCCACCTACCACCAAATTTGTGTTGCTTGCTTACCACTCACAATGTAAGTATGCATCCTCAGAGGCTTTTTATGATACAGCTCTAAACACACTGCCCTTGACAATTACAAAGTGCTTGACTTTCTGGAAAGAATTATTTGTTAAGCAAACACAGCCAAAATTAAAGCACAAACCATCAAATTTATCTTTACAGAAAATATGAAAGAGGACAGCAGTCACTCATAATCCTATACTAATGGCTGAAAAATCTCTGAGGTGAACATTAATAGTTAGCATAGTGTGACTCTCTGTTCTCCAAGTATAGCAGTCTTCCAGTATTGAAATGTAGGAGATGCAGGATCACATCTATTCTCACTGTAAATATGTCCACATCCACAGTGTTGCCAGCATATGATAAAACACTGGAGCTAGCTACACCTCCCAAGCTGCTTTTGTACTTGTACAGCAAGAACCGCCTGGCTCTGTGTACTAGAAATACAGCTTTGAACTGGTAAGTTCAAACCATCTATGACTGATATTCAGGACTACCAGAAAACAGTTCTTCAAATACCAACTTACAAACACTCCTGGGAAGATAATAAGTGCCAAAACACAAGCCTTGCAGCAGGAACAAATCAGGTCTTAGATTTCACTAGCAGGGCAATCAACTTCTCACGTTAATCCCAACTGGATCTCCTCTCCAGTTCAGATAAAAACCAGCACACAGAAACCTAACCTTAAACAAAACAGGAGCAATGCCTGAATACACCTGTTATCTGAAGATAATAGTGAACTACTTGGCAACTAATATCCTGACACCAAGCCTGGGCCACGAAAACATAAGCTGAAGAATCATGACTACTAACAGATAGTCCTTGCAATACAGTTATCAATGCTTTTGTCTCAAAGTTATCAATGCAGTTCCTTCCAGATTAAATAGGCTTTCTACTTTAGAAAGCTACAATATTGATGTAGATAAAAAAGATTAAGTACTTGCAAGCAAAGTAATATTATCAATAAAAAGAACTGGCATTTTTCTTCCATTGTTTTAATATCCTCTTGAGTAAACACTAAAACAAGTCAAATATTCACCATGTTAAGATAATTCTAGTTTAAGTAGCCTGATGCAACTACAGCTACTTGCATTTATTTGCACTTATATTAACACAGTTTTAACAATGTTGCAGAGGTGATCAAGCTCAGTGTTTATTTCTAGAGGCAAACACACTAGATTTCTGCAAAAAGGAAAAAAAAAAAACACTTAAAAAACTTCTTACAGCCACAGGATAAAGCAAAGAAACGCATTCCTCATACCCTGTGACAGTAGCACTTGGCTTCTGTCCGAAACTGTTGCCTTCTAACAGGCCAGAGGCAAACTCATTTACCAGCAACACTGTATAAAAACATATTCTAAAACTAAAGACCTGTCCTGGTTTTGGCTGGGAGTCCATTTCTTTTCTAGTACCTACTACAGTGTTGTGGTTTGGATTTAGAGATAAGGAAGAAATTCTTCACGATGAGAGAGGTGAAGCACTGGAACAGGCTGCCCAAGGAAGTTGTGGATGCCTCATCTCTGAAGGGTTCAAGGCCAGGCTGGATGGAGCTTTGAGCAACCTGGGCTAGTGGGAGAGAGGTGTGCCTGCCCATGGCAGGGGGGGTGGAACTAGATGATCTTCAAGATCCCTTCCAACCTTAACCATTCTATGATTTGGCAGAACCATGTTAATAGCAACAACTAAAACGGTGTGTTAAGTAGCACATATCCTAAGGTTTTTCAGTTTCTCATGCTTTGCCAGTGAGCCTGGGCACAAGAAGCTAGGAGGGAGCATGCCCAGGAGAGCTGGGCCTGCACTAGCCAAAGGGATCATTCATACCACAGAATGTCACACTTACTGTATAAACTGGGAGCGGGGGGGGGCCAGGAGAGACTGATCACTGCTCAGGCATCAGTCAGCAGGTGGGGAGCAGTTCAGCTGTGCATTGCTTGTCCTTTCTCAGGTTTTATTTCCTGGTTTTTGTTATATTCTTCTTGTTACATGAATATTCCTTTCCGTTACAATTATTGTTATATTTTAGTTAAACGGTTCCTATCTCAATCCACAAGTTTTAGGGTTTTTCCACCGATTCTCATGCCCATTCCACTGGCTGAAGGGAGGAGTGAGCGAGCAGCTGCATGGGGCTTAGTTGCCAGCTGAGATTAAACCACAAGGCCACACATGCACTAATCCAAAAGGGAACTGCCAATTCTTACCTAAAAAAGCCCTAGGGGCTAACTTATGGCCTTTGGCCAAAGTCTAAGATGTTAAGGATTTAAAGATGATGTGCTGTAGCTATAGGCAGAGACCTTTTTCCCTACAGGTTCTCAAGACAGGTTTAATGCAGCCCAGAGACTTCTCATGAAAGAAGACCTAATGATTAGTGGATCCATAGGAACTCCCTTATGAGCAATCCTCATTACATATCAAACCCAACTGTTTTTAAAATTCAAAAGGAATCCACAGCAGGCAAACAGAGTGTACGGTAAGGACAATCCTGTTTTGGCAACTGCAGATCATCAGTCAGACCAAGCACTGTGGTAGGCTTCAGCTACCACAAGGGAGACACAGAATTGCTCTAACAAAACAGATTTGCGTTAGATGAATGTATTAGGCTTGAGAAATGGGCCAGTGCAAACTGCCTGATCTTCAACAAGTCAAAATGCAGATGGGTCAGGCCAGGCCCAGGCACAAATACAAACTGGGTTCAGAGTGGGTGGAGAGTAGCCCTGAAGAGAAGGATTTGAGGGTGTTGATAGATGAGAAGCTCAGCATGATCCAGGAGTGCATTCATGCAGCCCATAAGGCCAACCGTGTCCTGGGATGCATCAAGAGGAGCGTGGCCAGCAGGTCGAGAGAGGTGATTCTCCCCTTTTGCTCTTGTGAGACCCCACATTGAACACAGGAGCCAGGAGTGCATTCATGCAGCCCAGAGGGCCACCCGTGTCCTGGGATGCATCAAGAGGAGCGTGGCCAGCAGGTCGAGAGAGGTGATTCTCCCCTTTTGCTCTTGTGAGACCCCACATTGAACACTATGTCCAGTTCTGGTGTCCCCACCATAAGAGGGACATAGATCTGTTGGAGCGTGTTCAGAGGAGGCCCATAAAGATGATCCAGGATGCTGGAGCATCTCTGCTACGAGGACAGGCTGCGGGAGCTGGGATTGTTCAGTTTTGAAATGAGAAGACTTCAGGGGGACCTAATAGCTGCCTTCCAATACCTGAAGGGAACCTACAGGAAGGCTGGGGAGGGACTTTTTACAAGAGTGTCCACTGATAGGACAAGGGGAAATGGGTTTAAGTTGAAGGAGGAAGATTAAGATTGGATCTTAGAAAGAAATTCTTCAGTGCAAGGGTGGCAAGAATTTGGAATAAATTGTCCAGAGACGTTGCGGCTGCCTCCTCCCTGGAGGTGTTCAAGGCCAGGTTGGACACAGCCTTGAGTAGCCTGATCTAGTTGAGAGGCATCCCTGCCCATGACAGGGAGGTTGGATAAGATGATCTCTAAGGTCCCTTCCAGCCTAGGCCATTCTGTGATTCCATATCTTCTGTCATCATTCAATTCCAGTTTCTCTTACCTACTCTAAGTCAACTTACGACTCATGATTTACACAACACACCTACTCTAGACATGCTCATAACTTAAGTACTGACCAAGAGGCAGCAGGAAGAAGATGAAAAGCAGCATGCATAACACACCACTAGCAATACAAATAGCACAATGTTCACTGTTCATTCTTAGTTAACAAACTAGGCTGCAGCTAATTCATTGGATTTGTCAAAGCTCACACCATCCATTTGCTCACCAGGCTACACAGCAGCCAGGAGATACAGTGGAAAGAATTGCTCCTACCCTTAACAGGGTAAGGTGAGGGTCCTGTAGCTAATAGCAACAGGCACGATCAGCAGAGCTGCTAAACTTCTATCAGCCAGCAGCAATCATATTACAAAGACAAGCCCACTGCTTTATTAAATTTTAAGAGCACTGGGAAAACAATAATTAGTTCAGGAACTCATGTTTCTTCTCAAGTCTGCACATGTGTGTACAGGTATTGTGGAAGAGCTCAGTTGAACAAGAACACACATTAGAAAAACTCTGTTTCTTCAAAGCATTTAATCTATTACATAGACACCAGGATGACTATCTCGCCCTGATCAGATACCGATGATAACTGTTAAAAATTCACCCCAATACAATTAAGAACAAAACACAGCAGATGCCTAATGCCACCCAGACCAATGCAGGTCCCTCTACATTTTGTGACAGATCCTATTACAAAAACACAACAAATCCAACATCGTGTCTTTATCTCACCACTGCAAACTACTGTCACAGAAAGGGCTCAGCCAGCAGTAAGCCAGTCTTGTCTCACTGAATCCCATTTCCTTACTAGTGCCACTGACAGCTGAGACAGAGCCATGGCTTGAGTGCTGACCCGAGCTATGCCACGGTAAGGGAACGGCCCTGTACAAAACTGGGGCTCCCTCAGCACTCTTGAGCGCAACTCTCAACTCACCCCTAGGAAATTCCACAGATGTCTCATCTTCTACACACACATTTGTCCAAACCAGCAACATAACCTCCCTAAATCCATTTGCCTGTGCTCTAGAGAACATTAGCATAACACCAATCTTGCAGCAAGACATTTAAATAGCATGACCATGTGGCCATACCCGAGCACACCAATATGCCACACACAAAGCAGCTGAGAGACTGTCTTTTCAAGGAAACATCTGATTTCAACATAGGGAATTAAGGTTTAAACAACAGGCCTTGAACCCCAGAGTTTCAAACCCCAATATCTCTTCTTTTGCAAGGGAGAAGGAAAGCTGACCAATACTGATCCAGAAGGAATCAGGAAAAACTGTTTGGTCATCAAAAACTGACTGATGGGCACTCATTTAACAGTCATCCGCAATCCTCCCTCTCAACATTTTTCAAACTGCTTCTCTCTGCTTGGCAGCTCTGTCACATGTAGTGCAAATAACAGGGAAGAAAAGAGTAGGACCTTCTAGGGTTCATTTTGTCTCAGCTATTGCAGAAGACCTAATTTTACCTCATCCTGCCTCTGTTCAGATGCAGGACCTGCTAATTCAGTATAGGCTTACGCTTCCAAGTACTCCTCTTCAATATACAGATGTTCCTTTGAAAAAGGACAGAGCAGATCCTGTTAACAACGCTGAGGGGTTTCACTGCTTGCACAAGCCATGAAAACACCTCTGTAATGCACTGATCCTACCCAAAGGGTACCCCAGCATCATAATGGGGGGAAAAAAAATAAAGTTACTGTCTATTTATCAAACTGAGGCAACATTATTTTAAAATAAATATCATACCACGTTTTTGACAAAGTACTTAATAAATCAGATGGAAAACCTGACTGCATGGTACCGTGACAGAAGACACAATGCACCAAGCCACGCAGGCTCACGTGGGTTATGTGGCTTACTGTATTAATTAAAGGTTCACTACAACTGTTAGTGGAACTGCTAATGGAAGCATTCAAGAGAGAAAATTAGCAACCAATTCATTCACACTAATTGCGACATATTTTCAGCTATCTCACGTGGCAGCCAAATGCTTTGCAGGGAACAGCATCTTCGTAGCTGCCTAGTGTAATAACTAATAAAATTACACTATCATTCTTAGTTAGCTCTTAAACTATTTTTTTAATGTGAAACCTACTATATTGAAGTTTGACATAATGCAGTAATAAGATTAACACTGTCCTGTTCATCAGGCAATATTTGAGCCCTCCACCTTTACACTAAGGACTGTTCAGCAATCCCAGCATGGTGGAGGGGACACTCCATGTGCACATAGAGAACAGCACTGAATTCCAGAGCTATGAACAAAACCCAGGCAGACCCTTCGCTCTGCTCCAGTATAAGGAACATGAAATGTCATCCTCAGTTTGGCAGGGACAATACAGAGTTGACTGTTCTCATACAATGCATTGAGTTAGAAGGGAACTTAAAGTTCTAACCCCTCTGACACAGAAAGAGATACCTCCCACTAGACCAGCTTTGCTGAAGAGGACAAAGTCTACTCTCCAAAGTCTACTCTCCTGAAGTGCAGAGCAGCAAGCTTGCTCTGCACCCTCCTCACTGCCCTAAGGATCTTGAACTCTAACTAGTAATAGCAGGAGGAAGAAACAAACCTCAGGTTAGCTGTTTCAGAGTTCTAGAAGTAACAGATACTTTGCAGAGTGACTCTGCTATGCCACATCACCATCACAACACAGATGGGCATGCACAGACGTAGCGCATTCCTCAGAGATTCATTTCCTGGCACTAACAGACATTTTCTTCCTTTTATTGCACCTGGAAAAGGAAGTGTCTATGCTGATGAGAGAATTAACAGCGTCCCCACCACCCAGCAGTTTCCTGGGGACTTGGAGACTGGACTGAAGCCACCACCTCCCCAAGAAAAGAGTTGCAGCAAGGTGTGTGAAACCTGCATTTCAGGTTTCTTATATACAGATCTAGAAGAGTAATTCCTGTAACTCCCAGCCTTGAGCACCAGATGGAAAATCCAGTGCAGAACCTCATGTTGGTAACAAGTGATCTGTATCACCCCAAGGACTACTGAAACCAGAACACAGCTAACAATGTTTAAGGCAGCTTTACAGTGACATACATCTGCGCAAAGCTCAGGATAGACTGCTGAATTTAATTTTCAGTCGAGGCCAAGTTTATTTTTAGTTTAATGGATGTATAAACATACTTCCAAAACCAAAAGAGAGGCTTACAGGTTTTGCAGTATCAGCCCCTCTTATCTCTGCTTTACAGCATCAGTCAGAAGATCAGATCAGGGATGAGAAGAAAGCTTATTGAGCTAGAACATCATATGGACCCTTCCTTTTCCCTTTGAGGTACGTTATATGAAAAAATATAATTACTAGTTATTTTAATGCTGCAGTAATAAGTATTATTCATCCACCTACTGCTGTTATACTGAAGTCCTATACTATAAGTACAGCAGGAAAAGCTTTTCCCCATAAAGTATTTTTATTAGCAAAATCCCAACCAAACAAGGCTTCTTACACTAGTTGTCCTTCCTGAAACATCTATCTTGTCTGCATCATCTGTAAGGGATGAGTTTTACAAGTATTGTTTCCTCTCCCTAACTTTGTCACCTCCTAAAGAGAGATAACATTCTCAGTGGCTTGATCTCCAAGAGATGTTATGGTGCTTCTACAGACTTTTCTGGGAAGCCGCTAGATCTGACTCTGAACCGCCGGCGATTGGTGACAATGAATTTGATTTAGGCAGAGTTATTCTGACTGAACCAGTTGCAGAATATGACCATACAGGTCTCCTGCCAGTGTTCACGCAAGGCTTGTCATTTCCCAAACATTAAATGTTTGTTTTCTATCAGATCAGGATTCTACTTGACCTATTCCATCAATGCTAAGGATTAAGTATATTTGTACTGTATCCACCTGCCACTTGGGCGACATTCCAGTACCTGTCTGCAATAGGCAGCTTTATTGGAACTGCTATCACAATGAGAAGAGACAAGAATGACAGACCTTTTCAATATTTAATTATCTAGTATTGCATAGGCTGCTGCAGATTTAGAGGAAATTATGCTTATGACTCATATGCTAGAACTAGAGGAGTCTTTCCATAACAAAGTAGCCCTAAGGAAGGGAGTTAAAAAAAAACCAAAGCTACCAACCAGTGCTGAAAGCTGCCCATCATCATCTAGCTGACTCAATTTCCATTGACAGTGCACCCATCCAGGTACAGCAAGCACTGCTATCTCATTCCTAAGAAAATCTTATCAGCTAGGCTTCAGTCACTCTGTCCTTCTGCTCAGTGCAGGGAATGGAAGATGCAGAGTCCAAAAGTGGTTCTAAACTCTTCAGGCCAGAGTTTCAGACAGCCTGTTGAGCTGTATCCAGTCCTGGATTAGAGTTTTCTCAAGTTTCTCATTCATTCATGAATGAGGAGGAGGCACCTTTTAAAAGAGAAATATTCATTCCCACCTACAGTATAAGCTTCATCTGTTGTTATTTTTTTAAAAAATATAAGAAGCAAGCAAACAGGCAGTTTTCTCAAATAACTACTGGGACAAATTTCATAGAGCATTTTTTTTCTGAAAGCCTAAAAGCCTTCCCTCCACAGACTATTACAGAAGATATTTACTCACATATGTGCAGAAGTTCCCAACCGGTAAGTAGTAGTTTGCTGCATCATGTTTAGAGGCCTTCAGAAATACCACTACAACATCATTTCTACACAGCTGTTCTACTTTGCTGGGAATAGTAGAGCTACTCAATGGAGAGAAATCCCTTCCCATTCTGTTACTGTTTTAGTATTGAGCTCATTGTTAAAACAACAGTTCCTCACCACTAATTAGCCTTACACCCTAACAAACTGGGAAGTCTCTCACCTTAAGTGTACCTTTCACCTCTAACATGACTCTTACTAAGAAGCTGTTGAGAACCACCATGGCAGTGCTCATGTCACACAGTTTAAGTGCATGTAACAACAGGTTCTTACTACAAGACTTTTTTTATACTTCTGAGACACTTTCCTATCAGCAAAATAGGCTATCAGTTCTTCCACACAGCAATGTGAAGATAAGGATAGTCAGTATCTAGCTCAAAGCACTAGAGATGAACACATTAAAAATACATTTTTTCAAAAAGTGCAACCTTACTTCCCCTTAAACCCTAAAATTAACTTACCTGATTGAAATCCAAAACTAAAAAAGGACAAGCCTCCTACATACTACAGCTTGTCCTACCAAAACCTCTACAGAGATGACCCTATACTTCCTTTCTGCTCTTTTAAAGACTTATCCGTGCACATCAGCTTCTCTCACCCACAAATTAGTGGGCTGGGTCTCATTAGTGTAAAGAGAGCTGTAATAATTGGCATCAGGTAGAACTTGTATCTAGTTAAGCTCACTTTCTGATGAGTAGCTAAAGCACAACCTATTCAGCTTGAATGATCACTACATTGTCCTACCTGAATGAGAGTTTTCAGACAACCTAAATTATTCCTTTGGTTTTGTGTGTGGTCCATTACAACTCTCTTTTACAGCTTATTTTTTTATATATTCATAATAGTACGCATGTTAATACCTATAGAACAACCAGAAAAGGTTATTGTGTTTTCTCTTGCATTTTAAACCTCAGTTTCTTGACCTTTTAATTGATTTATTATTCAAGTCTTCTTTCACAGTTCTACTTGGTGTAAACTGATTTTCCTTTTTTACTGATGTACATAACAGGAAAACTCTTTGAGAATATCTCTTACTATCTTTTAGTGTATGAGGCAATTGTAAAGCATCTATTTCTGCTTTGACCTTAGTTTTAGCTACTTGCTTTTCTTCTGTTAATCCAATTCTATTTTTGGCTACAGCCTCGGTCACAGTATAGTCTTCTAGTTGAAATACTGCCAATCTTCTTAATGTAGGGCTTCCCTTCCCCCTTCTTCAGGTTGTTAATCACGCTTCTCAAATTTTATTCTATAAAAACTGATATATCAATTTTCTTATTAGAATTGTTTATGTAGGAGTAGAATCATTATTAGTAACCTATTCAAACCATAAGAAATCATGCTAAAGAACTATGGAAATATAGCTTATAAAATGCCTTTGTAAAGACAAATCTTTACAAGAAATAAAGCATCAAATAGAAGGTCATGCTCATTTGTCTTTTCCAGAATATCCACGTGGACTTGATTTCATGAGGTCTGACACCACTGCAGCCAGATGGCAACTATGAAGCAAATAGAACCCTGACAGCTGCAAACTTACCTGACTAAAGGAACCTTTTGATATGCCATCATCTATTTCCATACAAATACTGTGTAGCTGCCTGTAAACTTCATATTGACCCTATGAAGTAGATAACTAAACCTATTCCCTCGCCCTGGAGCCCCTGATGACAAAATACTTGGAACTGAGGTGAAAAAGCTTTAGCTCCCCATGAAGACCCACATCATTGCTGTCTGTCCCCACGTCAGTAAATTTTGTGGCTTCTGCTTAGGGTACTAATATTTTATCACTGTATGTTTGTTCTCTTGAAAATAAAAAATAGGGTTGTTTACAGTTGCTGAGCCCCAAATTAATTATGGTGTACACTGTGATATTACCATCTGCCCTGTCTAGACATGAACTGGGCCACAGAAATATAAATCCTATCATCTCATCAGTGGGAAAAACTGATGTCCTGATTTGATTTGTAGCCTCTAACAGAATGAGGCAGAAATTCGGCAATATGTTTGTGTATAAGGTGCTGGACTTCTTACAAGGGACTTAAAAAATAAATGTTCTGGTAGGAAGAAGATGTGAGATTAATTCTTGCCTTTGGTTGTCAGTGATTTCTCTACATAGGAGATGGCACTGATAGCCTGATAAAAGAGTTTAATGCCTCCTCAAACACCAACAATCACAGCAGGAACAGCCAGTGCACAAAGACTGGGAACCTGGCTGTCTGATGAACCAAAAAGTACCAAAAGGACTACTAAATTATTTAAATCCCCAGCTATTTAGCACTAACACAAAATTGCGCTGTCTCAACAAAACTGTATCAGACCCATTATTGCAGCTATTTTATTCCCATTTTTCTCTCTTTGGGGTTTTGGCAAAAAGCTCCCAAAGAAAATAATTTAGGTAATCAGCAGGCAGGCCAAAACTTCAACAAAACCACCTAGTGTTGAGGACGGCAGAATCTTCTTCTTTGGAGCCCCGGATGAACAGTCTTTCTTGATGGTCAAAGTTCAGGATTGTTGAGGTCTTTCCTGCAGTTCAGGCCTGGAACACTTACTGCTCTCTCCCATGCTCTGCCAGACCCAGTCCTCTGCATCGAACTCAACCTCCTACCAGAACCAGTGTGGGTAAGCACACCTAAGGGAGATGGCATGGAGTCTGTGGTGGAAATGGAGAGCGATTTAAATGGCCCGTGTGTCTATCGTGAGACAAAACGGACCTCCTCATCAGCTGCTTTCACTGGACATCCTGCAACTAAAGAGATCTTCTTGGATCTACTGTAGGATCTGGGATGCTGCAGATCTCTTATGAGATCGCAGAAGAGACAGAATGGTAATGGGGAGATGCTGTGTGTGAAAGATGCTGTGTACACAGTCCCAGCTAACAGAGCCCTGTGATAGAAGGGCTCTCTGGCACACATTGAGGGAATGCATCATCTGTGTTACTGAGCAATTTTAGGTTGACAGCAATACATTGGGAAGGTCTCAATAAGCTGGCGTTAGGAAGGCTGGGAGACATGTGCTATACTACCTCCTGAGTAGGCAATATATAAAACTCCCTTATGGTTTGATCACCAGCTGCATCCAAAGGCTGTCCCTATTCCAGAATGAAAAAATACACTGACTGGAATTCAGGGTGTTGGAAAACATAGGCCAGGCAGCAGGACACTTTCAGAGTTTATATCTCTTTCTGCACACAGTCACACTAAAAAATAGAAAGGCAGAGGTTCTCTAATTATCTATGGTTTGTAGAGATATATGCATTTTCTTTCATCAGTTCAGATTACTTGCTTAGACAGTCATAGATGTGCTGCTTGCAGTTATGTCATGTTGTCCTCTTTTGTCTCCCAGCAAAACTGATTTATTTTGTTAATATTTGTTGGCAGGACATTTATGGATACTGACTCTCTCCCTCCCCCTCTGCCACCAGGCTCTTCCATTATTTTACAGTTCTCATGTTACTGCCTTCACACACTTTTTGCTATTTTCCAAAACAATTATTAGTCATTTCCAAGTAAGAAATTAATCTGAAACTCAAATGACAGCAGACAACACAGATCATCTCAATCCTAACCTGGTTAAAAGGAAGGACTGGAATACACAGCATTTGATGGTTGCTATTGTTCAATCAAAATCAGATACTAAGTGTGGGTGCTGTTTTACAATCTGCTCCTGGAAAGATCAGCGTACACGGTCTATTTTCTGCCCACCAAGTTCTACCTGGTATTTAAACCACAGACCTAAAAGCAAAAGGCCATTTAAAAGTTCAGATCCTTCTATTCCAGATGATTATTCTATAGTCACATATATTTACATACACAGATCACATTCAGTTATGATCAAGCTACATTCTTTTCCCACTGCTCCTTCTGGAAAGCTACTCTGAACAGTTGCCTGATATTTAGAAATGCTTATTACTTTCAGACTAAATGTCTGTGAAAGTTTGTTCTTGCACCAGCACTCTCTCTCTTGACTGTATGTACAGAAACTTAACTGTTTAGATGACAGCTAGGCTGACAGAAGCATGCATTTAGTAGCTGGGAAGTAAAATACCAAAATCTCACAATCAATATAGAAATACTGGTCAAACTGAAATAGCATATTCTGTCCTGAAGAGCCTCACCACAGTCAAAACACCAATTATAAAAGCCCCTTCAGTAGATATATTACAAGATTCCATTTGTCCTCACCCTCTCCAGAAAGGGTATTTCTAATTCTTCCCATTATAGGAGCTCAACACTATATATAGAGAGACATAAAATGATGTCCAATTTCTCCAGATGGAACATATCTAAACTAACTCTAAAATAATGAGTTTCTTCACACATTTGCATGTCAATAAACTTACCAATAATTGCACTTTCCTGAAGTATCTTAATTTGCGATCCCAATCCCCAAAATCTTTTTTCTTTTTCTGTAAGACATCAACTCTTTCTCCTCAAATCTTTCAGATCTTTCTAGCTACTCCTTTCTCTTTCTGAAGACCCCCTTTTGCTACCGCAATGAAGGACTGCAGGGTTTAAAATTTTTTGAGAGATAATCAAATTTCAAATTTGTAAATAAAATTACTTTCATCAGAAAGAGACAGCAAGAGCCTTTTTACTTACTGAAGACTGTGGGAAAACTTCATCAAGGATCAGGATTTCAGTTAAGGAGTGAAAAGTGAATAGTCACTGCTCTGCTCTTCAGGAAGCAAAGAAGGAAGGAAGGAGGAGGAAGGATAGTACTCTCTCTGCCTGCCTGTCTGGTAAACTCTTATTAAAGCTCTTTTTTCCCCTACAGCCAGGCAGATAGATGGCACAAGGATGATATGCAGGTGCAGGCTTATATTATCAAACTCTGAGAACAAGATTTGACTGTTAATCTGTAAAGCAGGACTGGTCCTCTCCCTAGTCTGGGGAGAACCTGCATACCTTAATTCCCCTGTCTTTCTGTCCCTTTTCACAACAAGGCACCAGGATTGAGGTCAATGTATTTCAGTTCAGTAGCCACGGGACCAGTGAAGCAGGAACAATGCTGAGCATTCCCAGCGATGCAAAAATGTTGAGGAAATGACAACTGGGTTTCAGCTTAAAGCTTCCAGGTTAAGTCCTGATTCCCATCTGTGTAACTCACGTGACAAATGCAGATGTAGCCTCAGCATCTGTTTCAGAGCTATTATGGCTGCTGTTGACTTTGTGCATATTCTTTTAGCATCATTTGTCTCCTGTTAACAAACTGCAGCTATTAAGTTAAGGTGATATTTGCTTAGAGTATTTAAAGGCACACAAAAGCCCGGGGGTATTTGTTTCATATATCCTTTTTGTAAGCACCGAGATGAATGTTCCTCAATCTCCCAGGCACAGGCTGTTCAACTGCCTTCACCTGCTGTCGTATGAATAGGCAGAGCAGCACTGGGTCAGCAGGAGATAACACTGGAGCCCTCTTGCTATTCAAGGAGCAAGTGAATCAGGGTGGTGGTATTGTAAGGAGATAAACACTTTTGCTTTCACTCTTTACCCACTTACTCAATGAAAGCAAATGAATGCGTTTGGCCGTCTGCATTCGAGAGATTAGGAATTATAAAATCAAGGCCTTCCATTCAGTATTAAACAAGATGTAAGGTTGCCTTCTCTCCCTTACAGAATGTACACACTGATTTCAGTTGTATTAATCCTGATTTGCAACACTCTAAAAGAAGGTAAGTTCATCAGAACAAACCTATGGATAAAACAAACCGACATACTTTGTGGGATATATTATGAATTACAAGTCTGACCCAATCATGGCTCCTTCATTTCAGTCAAGTAGAAGACAAGTTCTCATCTATTTGCACTTTGCACTGATGCTGCAGTGCAACAATTTCCAAGTTGTTAATTAGAACTTAAAATAACAAAAAACATCCTATGTGATGGTGAAAACAGTGGAAACATATTAAAAGATCTACCATATGTCTCGCGATTCTTCATCACAACACAAAGGTATCGAGACTAATTGACACTTTATGTTCTTTCTCATTTAAACTGGTTTTACTGCTCACTGCAAAGATAACTACATTGTTAAAAGACACCTCTAGCTGTCTGGAAAACCTCCCCTGAACATCATAGACATGTAAGTGACATTCTAGCTGTATGGACTATGTCACTTCTCTGAGGAGTGCAAATAGGTAGTCTGAGTGGGTCATTCACTAAAATCTGTATGATGTCCGTTTTGCCTTATGGTGCCTTGGCTTAAAATACAAAACTTAGCATCTTCTGTTTTCAGGTGTGCTCGCTCCATTCTAGTTTCCATTATTCATGTTGAAAATGTCGGCAATCAAGAATTACTGCCATGGTAAAACGTGGGTCTCAACCGATGGTCTGAGAGCTTCCAAACAGGCAGCCAGCCACCCACTGCTTAGGCTGGAAAGAAACTGCCCAGGAACTTCTCTAGTAGACAGCATACATTATGAAAAGGTGGCAATAATGCTAATCCAAAATTTTAAAGCTTTCCAGACAAATAGTGGAATAACTGTTCAAATAAGAAGTTTTCAGTAGTGATCCTTGACTGTTTCTATTTTGCATTTTTTTAAAAAAGACAACTTGATACAATTTTTCTTTTTTTCCTTGATCTTCCACCATGTCAATAATCTTTCACAACTTATCATTTGAGTGTACCAGCTGAGAATCAGTTATCTAAAGCTCTCAGATGTGGTCTTATATACCTGCAACTGTGCCAAAAGGCTTAGCTGGAAAAGATAAAGACTGAAAGGAAAACATTTATGTTACTAAAAAGGCAAGCCACACTTAATGGCTGTCTCAGAAGCAGAAAGCTGTTGCTGCAGAGACTTTACAAAGAAAGACTTTGTGATTAACTATCCCTTAAAAGACCCTGTCAGCAATCAGGCTTTACAGATACTGTCAGTAACAGACATTCTGCTATTTGTACTACTACAAACTAATTAAAATGTGTCACAATGCAACATGGCACAGGAAAACAAATATGAAACAGTAATCTATTATAGTAATAAAGCTAACATAAGCCCTTAGAATATTACTTCACAAGTAGCAAATTAGTCCTCTCAGATTCAAAGATTAATATTTAGAGGCTATACTTGACAGCTCAAAGAAGAATAGTCCAACGGAAATGAACCAGCTAAGAGTATCACTGTGGATCAAGTATACCAAGTACCACTTGACAAGAATCATAGAACCACAGACTGTTCGGGGTTGGAAGGTACCGCTACAGTCCATCTAGTCCAACCCCCCTGCCAGAGTAGGATCCCCCAGGGCAGCCACACAGGAACGCATCCAGGTGGGTTTTGAAAGTCTCCAGAGGAGACTCCACAACCTCTCTGGGCAGCCTGTTCTAGTGCTCTGTCACCCTCACAGTGAAAAAGTCTTCCCTTGTGTTTACATGGGCAAGCTTCCAGAAGAGCAGAAGCAGATGGCATGGTTGTTTACAGGGCCCTCAGCAACTCTTCACTACAATAAAACTGCCTTGTGAATTGGTAACCAATTGGAGAGTGATCAGTTTGAGACGTCACCATCAATTTTCTGATAATCATTCAAAACACTATGTAGGGTCAATTGGAGAGGTGAGCACGGAACTTCTTGGGAGGGAAGAAGAGTTAATTATAAAAACAAAAAAGGGAATGCTTTAATTTAGTATCATTTCTGAAGCCATAAATTTTCATGTAAAAACTCCCTACACTGTTGGCAGAGACTGTACTTAAACCTCATAGCTTAAACTATTCTTTCTGGACCCATTAAGTACGGTTTCATTGTCTTGGAGATACTCTAGGACCCTGAACAGACAAACAGGTTTTCTTGCAAGCATTTTATTGTCAGATGTTTTAATCCTGCATGGAATTACCTCACCATGACTGCCAAATCACACTAGCAAGGCAGCACTTTTAGATCTACCCAGAAAATGAGAAGGACACTGATTCAGTGAAGTACACTAACAGCAGATACTGCTAGGGAACTAACATCTGAAACAAAAGTCTGTGGTGAGACAGCAAAGCAGAGAAAGAATAAAATAGTTCCTATAAATAGACAGTACATGTGTCTGTTTTCAAAGGAGTTGCAACTATAGTCAAATAACATAAGATGATACACTGGCTATATGGTGGAGTGGAATTATTTTTATTAAATACATTTCATTTCATCTTAAATAAAGGTTTCTTAAATCTCTTCAACTAAGTCCTAAATAACTGTGTTCTCCATCATCCGAATGGTCTGATATTTAATAGAATTATTCATGATCTCACCTCCCCTGCTATCGTAAGGCAAAAAGGTGTTTCCTCTGCCATATTACTTAGGACCCTGTTTACACATGAAATTATTCTACTGTAACTGTACATACAACATCTTCTTCTAATTCAGTGATATAATCAGATGTATTTTTAATTCCCTTCTATCCTAATGCAAACTAACTCTCAGAGCCACACAAGCTTTAAGGGAGTTACTCAAACCAGCAGAAGTTCAGGCTGGCCTCCAGTTAGCCCCGTCACTGTCACCACCTCACTCTACAGTTGAAACTGTGAGATCTCACACTGCTCGTGAAGGCTCTGCTTTGTGCTACTATAGAAATGTAGTAACGTAAAACACAGGGTTTATTGTGAAGAGGTCTTGCTGAAAAGGCATAATTGTCGCTGGTGTTTATGGAAACAGCATCCGGCCTTTGATGTGACTGAACGAGCTGCACATTATACTACATTACATGCCAGTTAAACATGGATGAAAAGAAACAGCTCTGTAACGCTGGAACAACATTATCACCACACGGTTCGAGTGTGAGCATGAACACACATGTACTTTAGTCTTCACCTGGAAAAATCTCTCATCATATAGTAGAATTTCTATGTGTCAACAATCACCTTACCAGATGCTTCTGTAACTCTTGGTAATGTTGGTGGGCATTACAGGCATTTGCTGAGGAAGTACACCCCTCTGTTTCGTGACCACTGTCACCACCCTTGCCAAGTACATTTATCACAGCAGAATAGGGCTTTTGCTCTATTAAACATTTAAATGTTAATATTTTAGGAATCTGTTAGCTCAGCACTGTGCTGACCCCTTTCAGAGGGTTTGTTTGCTTAAAAGTGCATCCAGGAGAACTGCTGATCTGCCTGCAAAATATGAGGAAGACTCCCATAAGCATGGGCGACGTGAGTGAGCTTCACAGTGAAAGCCTGAGCCCCCCACCGAGCTTCTTACACTACCTGAACCTGACCTCTGCAATACCAGAAGACCCCTTCTTGGAGGCAACAACAGAGATATATAAATAACGCAAAGCTGGCTCTAAATATTTCACCTATAGCTACTGTGTGGTTTACAGATACCTACAGGAATTATGTCTAACCTGTAAATGACTACAGGTGAAAGCTTTGAGCAAAATACAAGTGCCTGCGTGCATTTCTAAATGCCCTGTATGACACTTCCCAACAGATGTAACCATGGTCACGTACTATCAGAGCACAAAACCAGGATCTAGCCCAGAGAGGTTCTTATATAGACATTCCTCTGACAAAAGAAAAAGACAGATCCTTTACAATCAGAAGGCAGTAAGCAAGACTCTTTTAGGCAGTCTCTGTTTTTAAAATCAAATACACAGCATAAAATATAAGTAAATATTTCAGGAGAAATATACATGGAAAAGATATAAAAGGAGTATGGTTTCACACTGTGAAATTAAGTTTATATTTCAGCTTTTTATGTCCTGGGAGAAGATTCTGTCATTACCTCTACACTAAAAGTATTTCTTCTTGCTGATGTGCACTCATGAGCAATTGAAAAAGACCACAGCAAATGACATCAAGATCATTTGTACCTTTAATCCATTCTAAAGCTGGAATTCAATTTTTTTCCCTAAAAATAAAAATGCTATTGTGTAATCATCCAATGTGTTATCGACAGCTGCTTATTTTTAGTGACTTTAAGGAGACAGGAAGGAGAGGAACAGGTTAGTCTTTGATGTCTGTGGTTCCAACAGCAAAGAGCTGGAGGCTTCTTTGAGAATAATTTAAATCTAATCAATTTAGCTCACTGGAACAACATTACAGCAATAAAAAATAGTTGTACAAAGCAAAAAACGAAATCAATTAATGAGCAAATGCATAAAAAAGGAGTGATCACTTGAGCAGCAAAAGGTGACTTGTTATCTCTAAATTCTCCTTTTCACATCATTCGCTCTTCTGTGAAGTCCTTTGTACCAGCACAAAGCAGGTTTAAAACTCTACCAAACATACCAATTATACTTTATATTGTACAAGCACATGTGGAAGCCACATTACAAACTGCAGGAGGGTAGAAAATCACAATTAGTTCTGACATAAAAAGACACCATTAGACCACGACAGAGGTAGTGTTCTTCTCGACTGAAGAACATCCATAAGCTGCTGAAATACTTTACACTGTATGAAAACAACTCTTTGTGACCCAAACTAAAAGCTAATAATTTATGATTATCAAAACTCCCTCAAAAGTAAACAGGATTAGCAAACAAACTACAAGAATTGAAAGCAAGTCACCTCTTGTAAAAAAGGAAAGAAGGTAGAATATTCTAATACACGGGGGCCAAGAAAAGCACAGTGGATGAAGACCAGGTTACCTGACCCTACCTAAGGATGACAAAAGGGTCACCAGTCCCCCCCCAAACCATTCAGCTCAGGAATTGATCTTCAGGTTTTGCAGTGCCATCACGCAACCACTCCTGAACTGATTTTCCGCTGACAGTGGCTCAGCCTCCAAACATGGGCTTTTAGAGTCGGGTTCACACAGCGCAGGGCCCCTCGACCCAGTTCAGTCCATGCTGACAGCAGGTCTACACGCCAAGCCACAGGGTGCTGAGAAAATCAGAGCACTCCTGCCTTTCCATGTCTGTTCCCTGCTGCCGTCTGAGATCGTACAGACTAGCAGTGAGACACACAAGCACTGATCCAGGTGGCCACGTAGCAACCTGATGGCTAATGCTGACATAAGCAAAGCAACGGGAATATGCAGGAAGGGAGAAGGCAGAAGCTTTTGTGGCAGCCCCTAGGTACTGACCTACGTCAACCATAATAATATTTTTTAGTAAGACTATGTATTAAATTACACAGATTTTATAGATATTTTATGTATCTATTCTAGACATTACTCTGTTAACCTTTAGAAAAATATTTTAAATGAGAAATGCACTGTTCAGCAACTGAGAAGCAGGGACAGTAATGCTAACCAGCAAGCCCCGTCTTTCTTCAAAGCATCCTCCAACTTGGACTTTGCATATGTGAAATGCAGGAACATGTCATAGTCTACATCTGTGTATAGATAAACCCCAGCTAGAAGATCTGGCTGCTTCAGGCATGCAGATTATCACCGAGGTGTAACTTTACCACCTAGATCCACAAGTACAATTTACAAACGCTGAAGTTTTAACACCTTCTGCATCCCATGTTCAAGCTAAACATTCTTCAAGTGCCAAGTGTTCAGCATCTGAAGGGCTGGTTATGGGTAAGGGCACCTAGGTCTGAATTCCAAACATCAGGTCACAAACAGATCTGCTCAACCACAGCTCTGGGAAAGGAGGCCTGCCTGACACAGGTCAGGATTTCAGATTGGACTGCTGAAATGGACACAACCCCAAGCAATGGAGAGTGGAATCTGCGTAACTGCGACTGTTTCATCTGAATGGCTTATGCTGAAGATAAGTAAAGCTGGTAATGTGCTAAATCCTACTCTGAAACCTTACTGTTTCCTATGAGCTAGCATTACACACCTCTTTGCTTAGCATGTAGCTTACTTCAGCAGCTATGTAGAGGTCCCTCAGGTTCTCTCCTTATTCCCAAGTAGTGAGGCCAACGATGGGAATACTACTAGAGTGACCAGATTGTGCAGAGGAGCCAAAGGGAAGGTGACTTCTCCTTCAAGCCAGCTCTAGTCTGGTTCCATGGAGTGAATAGCCATGAGTGGCTGGAGGACATCTTCCACTGCAGCATCATCCAACAGTAACAGTAACCGAGGAAACGCTCTCCAAGGTGCTCTGAGATTTAACCCCAAGTAGAGCTGTGCTTCAGGAGCATGTTTCTTATTCAAATAAAAACTGCTGAAGGAACATCACACTGCATCCTCACTACTCACCACAGAGATTGTACTGAGCACCTAAATATTTTGCACAGGAATGGGTGCTACAGACTTTTCCTTGGAGCTGTCAGTAAGTCACAGAAAATGTCACTGAGGCTCCGGCTATCCCTAAACAGATATCACAAGTGAATGCTGAATGACCTACAGAAGTCACTGCAAGTCCTTTGGAACCAGAATTACACCTTCAAATTTTTCCATTTATGACTGTTTTCTTACGAACGAGTTGGAAAGCATTTTCCTAATTGAACCTCTTGAAGAAACCTTACCATTTACCTCTCTGCAAGCCCACAGCAGTGCCTGGCGCTCTCCTCACACTCCCAACCAGACGTCGGAGGGCTCTGACCAGGCCAGTGGGGTGTGCGGCACCCCTGCCTCGCCTCCCCACCCCTCTGCCAGCGTATGACCTTCTGACCAGATGTGCCCCAAGGAATTTTCCTGTCAAAACCTACCAGAACCAAGAGAAAGGAGGAGGACAATACTTTGCCCCCTTGGCTGCCCGCTGCCCGTTCTCCATCAACCTGCCCTGCACCCAGCACCTCCAGGAAAGGGTCGGCAGTGCCTGTGCGCTGGCGGCCGGGGCAGCCCAGCCT
>NW_009733319.1:53474-68500 GCF_000703405.1 Apaloderma vittatum | reverse complement strand
CCCTTCCCCCCGGCGTGAGGGGCCGCTCTCCGTGACCTGCCCGGAGCTCCCCTTGGCGCCGCGGGGTGTCTCCCACCCGCACGCTGTGGTGTTTTTTTTTCCTGTCAGAGCCGTGACGGAATGAACACTGAACGGGTAGAAAAACTGTGCTTATCACAGAACTTTCTAAAGATGCATTGTTCTTCTGGGGTTCGATCATGATGTGTTTCACGCCTTGATTTCTTTGCAAGTATTAGTCTTAGAAGGTGTATATTAATTACTACTGGAATTAACATTCCTGGAAATGAAAAAACAGTTAAGGTTCAACAAAAATACCGGTATGTTAAAGACCCAATGTGCTTAGTAACTGGAATTTTTTAGATTATGCTGCTTGTACTTGTCTTTGGGTGGTTTGGATCTGATGTTTAGCCATGCAGAACAGCCACACAGGCATTTCCCTGAAGCAGGATGCTGGTAACTGCCTTTCAGGCTCGTAGATCTTACCAGACGGTATGGTACACAGTCTCTTGGAGCAGATTCCAATCAGTCTTATAATCTTCTAATGAGACTGCAAAAGAGATATTTAACAAAGAGTCAGGTTGAATTTACCTTGTGTCAAAACCAAATGGGTTATAGAAATAAATAATAAAAAGCATTGTTTAGGTTGTTAGTATCAGGGATTTGGTTTAAAATGCGTTGTTTTATTAAAGCTAAAGGAGTATTTTTGTGTTAAATCTGTTTTAGGCATCACTTTCCCTTGCTCCTGTGAATATTTTCAAGGCAGGTGCAGATGAAGAAAAGGCTGAAACAGCTCGATTGGTAAGTTTAATTCACTAAGAAACTGGTAAAACTTGAGCTTTTTCTTTCTACTGTTATATTTACTTTCAGTTTATGGTGATGTGGAACTTCAGATGTCTTAAATTTTTTTCCTGTTGCATGTCTGTGAAGAGAAGGTAGAAGGAGTGTTGTTTATATTAACAATTAGAGAAACTCCTCTTAAGTGTTTGAAAATTAAGTACCTTAGCTCAGAAGATTGATGTTCATTAGAAGGCATTTCTTTTGGCTGTAGGTTAGGCTTTTATGGTTTCTGTGAAAATGAAATATATTTGATCTGTTTATCAAAATTTAGCAGTTAAGAAACTTGGACCCAAACTGCTGTGGAAGAGTTGGGGGGCTATCAGCTGCTTCTTGTGTTAAAGCAGAAATAAATCCTTTTCTAAGGTATATATTTTTTCATTTCAGTCGTCCTTTGTTGGTGCCATTGCGATCGGTGACCTGGTCAAGAGTACTCTGGGACCTAAAGGCATGGTAAGACAGCTGCAAGTTCTCCATGGTCATACCTGGTAAATTTAGTTTTAATTGTCACAGTGTGTTTTCAAGGAGTATTCTAAATCTTGTACCTTATAGGACAAGATTCTTCTGAGTACTGGGAGAGATAGCACAGTAACAGTTACCAATGATGGTGCAACCATCCTGAAAGCTATTGGAGTCGACAACCCAGCTGCCAAGGTTTTGGTTGGTGAGTTTTTAACAGCATATCATTGGAATTCTTTGTGTTTTCTTCATTTGTAACTTTATTACATAGTTTTTATTTGTTCATAGAAAAGTATTCTTCAAGAAATATGACAAATTGAGGGGAGGGAGAGTAGAATTCTGATGTAAGGAGGCCACGGCGTTGCAGGAGTTGTGGAATTCTGCAAAAGTGAAATTGAGATATGCGCTGCTCTTGCAAAACTGTTCTGGTGTTTCCTTATTTTCCCCTCAGCCTTGGTTTGTCCCACAAGTCAAAAGGGACAAACACAGGTAAATGCTCCTCTTCACTGGAAGTCTGTCAAGGTACAGAGTTTCTATCTGGTTATCCCTGAAACAAATTTTTTTCCCTTAACATTCTACTCTGGGCAGAGTTTGACTTTGTGATCAGCTGTCTTAGTGTGCAAATGATTCAGTTCCAGTGATGAGCAGGGCCCTGAACAATTCAGTGTCAGGTTTCTTGATGGTTTCATGTTTACTGTGTCTTTGTTTATTAACTGTTCACGAGGCATACTTGGTATTACGTTCTCTGACTCTGCAGATCAGAGAATAAGATCTCTGACCTTAGAGCTTCCATCCAGCCGTACTTCCTTTTGTTGACCATCTTTAGGAATGGGGAGAGAGAGGAGTAGCGCTTGACCATCACCAGGCTAGTACTGGTGTCTAAAAAGCAGGAATTTGAAGGATGCTGAGTTTGATTTGCTCTCGCATTTTTCTGTGACTGTGTTATATAGTGACCTGTGATCTGTTGAGGAGTAAGATTCTTTTTATTTCCTCAAACTAAAGTGAGATAAAAGTAATCGTATGTAAAGCTGGTGTGGCTGAGCACGGTGTTTTGAATCAAAACATTAATGCGGCATCGTCTTTCTTTAGATATGTCAAAGGTTCAGGATGATGAAGTTGGCGATGGAACTACATCTGTCACGGTGCTGGCAGCTGAATTGCTGAGGGTGATGTATTAACGGTTTTTCAGATGTGTTTCTGTTTGGTGGTGTACTTCTGTGATATCAGTAGGAGCTGTGTTATTTGATGTTTATGAAGAGGGCTTACAAAGTATAGGAATACCTTGCTCTGTTGGCATTGAAACTGACAGAGTAGAGCCTCATAGATATTGCATCATGGTTTTTTAAAAATTTTTTTATATTATATTCTTTTTTATAATAAAATGCACAAGTATTCTAATTTATTGCATTTTAGAAAATTGTTTTATTTCATTATGCAAGTGAAACAGAGAAGTATCACTCTTATGGGTCACCTCCCAGATGTTGCACTGGACAGCATGCAGCTCTGCACAGTTGTGAAGTCCTCTTCCGTAACATCAGTGAGGAGAAAAAAAAAAAAAAAAGGGCATGTTAAAAATCTGTTCTTGTGTGCACAAGACCTGAATTCCTACTGTTCTTTACATGTGGAGTTTACACTGCCAAACTCTAAATCTGAAATTACTACAAAAGAGAATTCAGAAGTGAGGAACTCTTGTTAGCAGAGCTGTGCTAGTAAATCTAATCGTTGATCAAGACTGTCTGAGAAATGATCTATCAGCTTGTTAAGTTGCTTGCGAAAAGGGAGTTGGCAGGTGATGTGTTTTTTGTTCCAACTACGCTTTAAATTGTAGCTGTAAGTGAACAGGAAACTGATCTGAAATGTGAAGTGAAAGCTTGCTAATTCTGTTGCAGTTTGGTTTTTTTTTTTAATTAATCAAAATTACTTGGTGATATTCCAAGGGTTGATCATATTTGCCTAGATTGGAGGAAAAAATCCCTACCAGTAGAGTAAGTTTAATTTCACTGTTACAGCTTTCTGGCTTTTACTGTCATTCATAGTTTTCTAATTACTTGGAAAGGGCTTTCTTAGTTAGTGTAAATGTACCTTAGGGGGAGAAAAAACCTGATTATTTAATTTAAATAGGAGGCAGAGTTACTGATTGCAAGGAAGATTCATCCTCAGACCATCATTGCAGGCTGGAGAGCAGCCACAAAAGCTTCAAGAGAGGCACTTTTGAAAGCAGCTGTGGATCATGGGTCAGTAATGTACATTTGCTATAACTCTTTGTAAACCAGTCAAGATTAAAACATCAGTGAGAATTGTATACCATTTGGAAAGTCTTCACTCTCTTTTAAGTAAAGGCTGAATTTATGAGTTTTGCCTGTTAAAAAAAGCCCCGTGACTAAGAAATTTTATGAGAATATTTAAAATTGCGATGTGCAGAAACAAAATATGAAAAATAATTTGCTTCCTAGAATAAAAATCTGAGCTATTACTTCTGATTTTAAATGTGACTATTTTCTTTACCCGACACTTTTGAGAGTACAGACTTTCTTAAGCAAAGGTTCTTCTAATGGAACTTGTATTTCAAATAGGAGGTTGTATTCTGGGACGCTGGAGGGATTCTGTGTAGCGTTCCACAAAATGGAACTTGGTACAAGTAGGTACAGACTTAAAAGAAGTGGGGGGAGACTCACAGTGGTAGGTTAATGGCAGTTAAAGGCTTTCAGACTTGCCACTTTAACTGTACTGACTTTTATTTCAGTGATGATGAAGTGAAGTTCCGTGAAGACTTGATGAACATTGCAGGAACGACTCTTTCATCAAAGTTACTTACTCATCATAAAGATCACTTTGTAAAACTAGCGGTGGAAGCTGTTCTTAGGTTGAAAGGTTCTGGTAATTTGGAGGCTATCCATGTCATTAAGAAACTTGGTGGAAGTTTGGCTGATTCCTACTTGGATGAAGGTAAGTCTTTGTGTGTTGGCTGTAAGTGCACTTGAGAAATGAAGCTGTTAAAAATTACACATCTGTGTTCAAATTTGTTCTAGGAAACATTACTCTTTTGTTAATAAACTGAAAAATAAATATGAGGGAGTTTTGTGATAATATAAACAGATTGTTCTTTTTTAATGTGAAGTCTTACAAGCCTTTTCTGTTACTACAGGCTTTTTACTGGACAAGAAAATTGGTGTGAATCAGCCAAAAAGAATTGAAAATGCAAAGATTCTTATTGCAAATACTGGTATGGATACAGACAAGATTAAGGTATGTGACAGATCTACTGTTGTGAAATGATCTTTTTTTGGTGAGTGAAACTCCTTTTTAGACTGAGCTCTTGTTTTCTTTAATTTAGATTTTTGGCTCTCGTGTTAGAGTGGACTCTACAGCAAAGGTAGCAGAAATAGAACAGGCAGAAAAAGAAAAAATGAAGGAAAAGGTGGACCGTATTCTTAAGCATGGAATAAACTGCTTTATAAACAGGTATGCATTTTTGGGGAAAAGGGGTCCCCGAGTTTATAATTCAGCTAGAAAGTAGCAAGACTGTAATATTTTGAGTGTGAAGAATGTTATGCTCGAATCTGTAAAATCAGTTGATCCTAATGCTGGATTTTTTTATATCAGTGAAGATGAAATTGTTTTCTGTGCTTCTTGTGCACCATACCCCCACCATCCTGTTTTAATTTTTTATTTTAAAGAGTAGGAAGTGATGTTACTTAATCAGGGGTCTGTGCTTCAGAGCAGTTGAAGCAATGTCACTATGCTTTTACATTAAAAGATTTGTTTGATTAGGAATACCAGCAGCATTGTTCACATCTGTGTTTCCACTTTTGTGGGGGAAATTAGTGCTGAAAGATTCTGTGCTGCTCAGTGTGTTTAGTTCAGACTGGACCAGCTGTGTGTTTTCCTGTATTAAAATGCGGGTGCTGGAGTATTGCTCTACATGCAAGAGTGTTTGAAAGGCCTCTGTGCTCCCTGGTGTGAGCCTTTGAGAAGTGTGAAAGATAACCATTTTCATGTAAAAGATGTCACAGTCTAAGTTGCTTATTTTTGTTAGCAGTGTGCTTATCTCTTACACTGTCATGGTGCAAAAAAAGCATTCAGCTTTTCAGCTTTTTAATGATAAAAAATGCTTCTGCCTTTCAGTAATTTGTCTCAGTGAAACACAGCTTGATGCCCGGTGGTTCAGCACGTCATGTAGTCTACTAGCAGGCTGATTAGCTAGTACTACACTAAAGGATAGGATTTGTAAGAGTAGCAGCGTTTTCCACAGTAGTAAAGATGTACTCTTTCAGGACATTGTGCGTCTTACAACTGACTGTCAAAATTTGTCATCGTTAAGAAGTGCTGACAGACTGATGAATCTCGTAGTGCCTCCATCTGTGTCATGTTCTAGTGTAGGCAAAATGAGTATGGTGTCCAGCAGACATGGTACAAGTACAGAGTCCTAGAGTCGAATTGTCTTGGCAAACTGATGGAAGAATCCTTTGGAGTATGCAAAAAGCCATCCTTAACTCCATCAGTGCTCTCCAGCACACTTGTAACGCAGGTAGTTGCCCTAAGGAAGCTCAGGTAGCAGTCAGTCACTTTCAGACTTTCAGACTTACTCCATGGTAGAAGTGACTTCTGCTTATAGACACGCTGTAGATCCACTTCATCTCTGATACTGTGGGTGTTAGCCAGGGAAATACCACTGAGAAGATGCTTGACAAGAGTCAAGGCTATATGCATCCAGAGAAGGAAGAATCCTCTCTGAACGTACCTAGCAGCGCCAGTTACCTATTTTGCAGATGAATTAGAAACATTTTTTTTTTTGACAGAAATGACATTGCCCAGCTCCTGATAGATCTCTGTGACACTCAGTCTTGAGTTTCAAAGGGAAAAATAATTCACCGTAGCCCTCCTGAGTCATTGACCATTCAGCTTTAGATGACTACTTTGTTCTACAGAGAGCAAGATATGTATTAATAAGGGAGCACATACTTTTCTCTGTGATCTGCTATTTGTATACATTACAAGACTGGCCGTTGATTATTCCTGTAGAGTTGTCTGTGGTTTGCATTTTATACTGATGAAGGAATTCAGGAATTCAGTTATTTCACATGTTCAGGTGCATTCTGCTAGAACAGGCAGTTAAGTGCCCAGCAGGTGCTTAGGATGCAAAGAGCTTAGAATTTCAAACATATGGATCCTTGTGCATTGAAAGTGTGTTTTCAGGGGAAGGATATTTCAAAGACCTGTAATAGTCTGAAATTAATTTTTTTAGCTTTGTATGTTTTCCTGTTACTGCATTTGTTTCTGCATGGCAGCTGCATCACATATTGGCTGCTTTGTAGCTTTCGGAAATCCTGCCGCAAGTCCATGCTACTGAGAATCAGGTGTCATTTGCTAGGCTGGTATTTTAAAACGCTTGTTCCGTGTGTAGTACGAAGAAGACATGCCTGTGTTTTAATTGTAGACAGTTGATCTACAACTACCCTGAACATCTCTTTGGAGCTGCTGGTGTCATGGCCATTGAACACGCAGACTTTGCTGGTGTGGAACGTCTGGCTCTTGTTACAGGTATGCAGAGTAACTTGTTGCATGAAACTTGGAGGGTCGCATTACCTGATCTTAAGTAAACGTTGATGCTGGATCACCTCGTCTGTACTTCTTACTGTTAAGCAGATCTGTGAATGTGAAAGGTTCTCAGTATTTTATCGTAAATACAAACGTGCATGGAGTATCCTATGAAATTGACCATAAGAAATTAGGATTATTTTGTTGATTTGTCAACTGCTATATAACTGTCAGTATTTTTCCAGAATCAAGGAATTCAGTTTTATCTTCAGTATGTTATACTTCACATGTGAAATGTCTATTTAGTTGCTGAATCCTCTATGCATAATAATCTAAACATTTTTTTTTCTCTAGAAACTGTAGATAAGGATTGTAGTGCTAACTGTGGAATTAGTTAGTGCTAGTTAGTAGGGTTTTTTCATATTTAAAAACAATATTCTCAGTTAAATTCTTGCTTGATAAACTTTCGAAATGTTTATTTTCTAGGAAAAAGATGAAATTTAGCAATAGAAAGAATAGGGTGATGAGTCCACAAGTTAGTTGATGTCATCTTGTTCTTAAAATCAAACAACAACCATCTATAATAGAGAAGACTGAAGAGTCATCCTTTGTTAAAAACATGGGCCTGAGTCGTTGACTTGACACGGACCTCAAATGACCTGAACAAGCTGAATGTTTTTAGTAGTAGTCAGTGTAAATGTGACTCTAGTAACTAATGAAAATGAAACATCTGGAAAGCTACAGATGATTCTTATTGCTGAAGTTAGAGTTCATGGGAACATCATAAAATGTTGATTGTGAAAGTGGTGTAGAGAAGTTGCTTTGCAGGGAGAAAGAAGATACTTGTTTAGTGTAGCAATAGTGTATAACTGTGTGTAGGCACATTGGCACAGGCAAACAATTGAAAAAGCATTATATTCTGAGACAAATGGAAAGCAGATTTTATAGTTGGAACAAGTGGACCATATCAGACCACACTGGGTCAAATAATACAGCTGAAAAAGACTGACAAGCTTTTTTAGTAAGCGCAAACCTTTTACTACATCTTCTTGGCTTTCCTTGTGCTGCTACAGCTGCAGCAGGGCTGCAAGGTAATGTGGGGTAATAGAGCATACATGGGGAGTGAATGCATATGAACGGTTTTCTAATGGGAAGAGCAAAGTACCAGAACAATATTCTCTTCAGAGACACATTGGTCTTTGTAATTTCTGTTTCGTTCATGGTATGGGAGATTTTAAACAGTGCACAATATTGCTGCTATTGCTACTACAACATGGCATGAGATTCCTGATTCATGAGAGGGAGTGGCCAGTGGTTTTTAGCCATCATCAGGCGGTCAAGATGAATACTGGCATATGCTCAAGTTTAAAAGCATAACAAACTTCATTTAGTGTTTTATAAATACTTCATCAGTAAATGTGATTAAAACTTTAAAGGCTTGCATTTTAGTACTGGCAAAGATCAATGTTTAGGCTCTTACCCAGACAGAACTCAAAAGCATTACAACTATTGTAGTTTTTGTGATGGGAAAGAAGATCTTGGTGTTTTAAGGATTTGTCAACATCAGTGGAAGGTTTCTGGTGCCACATGCTGACATGGAAAAAATGTGGCTTATCAGTATTGTTAATGTAAATTTATTTTTGTGTAGTTATGAAAATTACTTTTTTCTTGTTTTTTTTTTTTTTTCCCCCCGTCTTGGTTGGACCTTGCCTGGGTGGATGCTTTCATCATGAGCTCCCTGACTTTTGTGTGATCTTACATTTGTAGGTGGTGAAATTGCATCAACCTTTGATCACCCTGAGCTAGTAAAACTAGGAAGCTGCAAGCTTATTGAAGAAGTCATGATTGGAGAAGATAAACTCATTCATTTCTCTGGAGTGGCAATGGGTAAGTGTTTTAATGCAAATAACATGTTATAACATTTGTGTTAACTCTCTTCTAACGCTGTTCAGTTACCAGCATGGCATAAGAATTTTGTAATGATTCATGTAACTGTTTTTATTAAAGCCTTGCTCTTCAGTAAAAATCGTACGGAAGATGTATGTTCGTGTTGAAATTGTGTAGTTAATTTTGCGTAAATGTACATAAACATTTGTGAGGATGGGAACCAAAATTTCTGCTTTGGAGATTAAATTGACTGTTTTTATTAAAGCCTTGCTCTTCAGTAAAAATCGTACGGAAGATGTATGTTCGTGTTGAAATTGTGTATAGTTAATTTTGTGTAAATGTACATAAACATTTGTGAGGACAGGAACCAAAATTTCTGCTTTGGAGACTAAATTGACAAGAAAAGAAGCAACTTTGTAATACTTTAAAAACGTGAGAGATTTTCTAGGAAATGCCAATACTAAGTTTCTGAGGGATTGTTTTGAGATAACTTTCATTTTCTATTAAATATGGTATTGCGGAACAGTTCCTTGATAAAAGTGGTAACGTACATCATTTCATTCTACTTATGAAATGTCATCCTGCTTTCTTTTCACCCCAAAATTGGTGAAAACTGCTACAAATGCTTTGCAATAACCTCATTTTGTGTCTTTGACATGTTTTTTCTAATCTTTCCTCATTTGCGCTTTGTAGGTGAAGCTTGCACCATAGTTTTGCGCGGAGCAACACAGCAGATTCTAGATGAAGCAGAGAGGTCTTTGCATGATGCTCTCTGTGTTCTTGCCCAGACCGTGAAGGACACTAGAACCGTGTATGGTGGAGGTAAATATTAGATTCTTGGTACTTTGTACACGATGCACATTTTGCGTTACTGTTCAAGTCAGGCATAAACCATCTGTGTGTCTTTGATGGGCAGGTTGTTCCGAGATGCTGATGGCTAATGCTGTTGCAGAACTTGCCATCAGGACACCTGGCAAAGAGTCCGTTGCAATGGAGTCCTTTGCTAAAGCTTTACGAATGGTAAGTTTACTTAATCACATGTCAGATTAATAGACATACATGTTTTTGAATAGTAAATTAGTAATATCAAAGTGTTTTGGGTGTTTCCTAGGGATCAGTCCCTGCATTCATTTAAACGACCTGTGTTTATCCCCTTAGATCCCAACAATAATCGCTGATAATGCTGGCTATGACAGCGCAGATTTGGTTGCTCAGCTCAGAGCTGCTCATAGCGAGGGGAAGACAACTTACGGACTTGGTAAGGGGATTGACATTGCTTCTGTTGTTGGATTGCTGCTGAAGAGGGCAGTTAGGCTTGTTAAACGTGGTCATGTCTCTTTGTCGCTGATACATTCATCTAGAAGAACTGAGTACATTGACTTCTGTTTGCTTTGCATAGAGTGCAAGTGTATGATGTCACATTCCTCAATCATTCTACCAGGCTTTTCACAGTAGAGTGAAAAATGTTTTGATTTGAAAGGGGATGATTTTCATCTCTAAAACCCACTTTCCTTGCTTACATTGAGCCTAGTTATATGTAGCTTCAAAAGAAAGGTACTGCTTTGTTTGAAACAAACAAAAACCCAACGCAACCAAGCACCTCCTTGCCCCTGAAAAAAACTTAGGGAAAAGTTGTGTAGAGGAACTCAGAGGTTGATCTGCCTAAGGAAATAGTGCTGAGAGTCCTGTTGGGATCTTGTCTCTTCCCAACATGTAAAAGTTTTCATCATTAACTTCTTTTATGTAATTGTAACGTGTCTCGATGAAATCAGCAACACTGGAGAGAAAGACTTTATGTAATACTTCTCTTACTATCAGTATGATTCATCTGAGCAGGCGAGTTAGCATCCTGTCAGCTTCTTGTAATTTCCTTATAAAAGCCCAGCCTCTTGACGTGTCTCTTCTTCCAGATATGAAAGAGGGTATCATTGGAGACATGGCAGTCTTGGGAGTGACGGAAAGTTTCCAAGTCAAGAGACAAGTTTTGCTGAGCGCAGCTGAAGCAGCAGAAATGATTCTTCGTGTAGATGATATTATTAAGGCAGCACCAAGGTACGATCCGAGTACCTGCAGGTATAGAGTTAGTTACTTCTGTGGAAGAGTAACTGACGAAAAGTCTTGCTCTAAAAATTATTCTATTTGAAATAAAGACCGACATCTGTCAGGCTAATGTTCACGTTATGTGATCTTTCTGCATTAGCACTATGAACAGGCCTTCAGAGCCATTGGTGTGCTGCTCAAATTAGTGTGCTTGAGCAGTGCCTAGTTAAGTTTGGGTCACGAGCTGCTCATGTACCATATGTAGTACTAAAACATCTGCAGAAGTGGCTGACCAGGATGAAAGGGATCATGCTGCTTTTTTTTCTTTTGGCATGAATCCTAGTGAAATGCCCAGCTGCTGCTGAAGTAGAATCCGCAGCTAAAATAGAACCTCATTTTTCTTTTTCTCCCCAGAAAACGTGTACCGGACCATCGCCCATGTTAAATTTTCTTCAGTACCTGAGGATGTGTGGACCAGATCTCACCTAGTAATTTTTTCTAGTGATCGAGTTTTTGTGAGGTTATGGAACAGAAGCTTGAGGCGAGTCCATTTCCATCGGTGGCATGAAACAACTATCTTCAGTTGGTTTTAACTTATTTCAGTTTACGTGTATTGTGGGGAAGAATTCACCTGCAAGTAATTCACCTTCTGTTCCTTTCCAGGTTCCACTTAAAATACACAGAAATAAAAATAAATTCAAATTCATCGAAGTTGTATTTGTCTTTTGTGTAGAACCAAGAAGGGCAGATTCATTAGGAAAGATACTGGTGCTCATCTTCAGACACTTCAGGCAGTGAGGAGGCAGCACAAAGAAAGGATCCCCTCGCTGGCCTTTGCGACTTCTGGGTTTGGGTTGACCTGGTGCTTTTAGTGTGAGTGGTTTATATCGGACCTGGCTGTACAGGTTTGGAGTCGGTATTCTAGAAACAGCTAAACGTGATCCTGTTCTGGTAATACTGGAGTAGTACTCATTTTTTTTGACGAGGAACCTTAATCAGTGCCCAAAACAACAACTTAAGGGATTTTGCAGCTTTTTACACCACAAATTTTATGCAGATAGTCATGCTGGGGGGAGTTGAGAGAAAGGTGTGGTTTGGGAGAGATACCAAGATCCTGGTCCAAGCAGTCTGTTTGACTATGAAGTACTGGACTTATTTAAACACTCACAGTAGAGGGCAGCAATATGTTCCCTTTTTTCTCCCCGCTCCCCCCTCCCCCCCCTTTGTGTCTCCTTTAGCCTATCTTTATATGCTCTTTCCTATTCCAGCAGTTGCTGTAAAGCCAATGTGTTTCATAGTCGTTCCTTTAGGCTCTGGTCGTATGGAAGTCTGTAATGCCTGTAGCCGTCTTAACGTAGATTTTTGATGACTGTAAGTGGAGACAAGTGGAGGTGTCCCGGCTGTGGAAGCCCAAAGAGAAGTGCCAGTGAGGCACTGTGACCCTCCTGGCCCTTGCAAGGGGTAATGCAGTGCCTTGGCAAACACCAGGGGAAGTCTGCCAAAGCAGAAAGATTAACTGGAAATCAAGAAAGCATCTGTGCAAACAATTTTCTCTCTTAGGTTTCCTGAAATGAAGAGGAGCTGCTTACAGAATGCTCCTCTGAAGTCTCAAAACAGGCTCCCCTCAGATCTCCAAAAGTGGCAACACCATGTAGAGAATTCTGTTAAATACAAACCGTTGACAAGCAGGTGAAAGCACCTTCTCTGCCCCTCAGGTAAATGAAGTACCAAATAAACTATCAAACTTGGATGTTGAGAAAGCCCCAAACTCTTACCCTGCTGAATGTTTTTCTTTTGTAGGAAAAAATTGTTTGTTGGAACAAGGCTAGATCAAAGAATTTGGAAAGAGGTAATTCATTTAATTCCAAAGAAGACTGGTTTAACTCAGCAAGATGTTAGTATACTTTATTTAATGACTAGTAAGCACACTGCATGGGTGCCAGCCAGATCCAAATTCAGACTTCATGTAACAAGACGGCAAGTGCTAGCAGACTACATAATTTCCAGAAAATTTTTCAGGCATGTAAGTGACATTAAGCAGTCACGAACTGGCAGCGAATCAAACCTTTTCTGGGAAGTCAACCACCACTTCTGCAGGCTCTGCAGGCACAAGCTTTCCACTTGATGAGTGAGGCGGGGAGGGCAGTGGCTGTTCTGTGCTACTGAGGGCTCCCCACCCTTCTTAAAGCTGTCTTTTACCAAACTCAGTCTGTGATGTGGAATCAAAAGCTAAAAATGTCATTTTGAGCCAGATTTCTTTTCTGTGTTAAATTAAAACATACAATTAAGGCAAAACATACTTAAAAGAGGTCAGTGCATTTTGAAGGAGAACCTGTCCAAGTTGCAAGCTGGAGAAATACCTGACTGAGTAAAGTTTGCATCAGCTTCAAATTCTGTGGGAGCCTGTAGTGGCAAACTCCCAGCCCTGGGTTTTATTCATGCAAGTTTACCTTTCCAGCTGTCATGGTTCTTCCGTTTTAGTCAGGCTTTGATTTTCTTCTTCACTACTGCATGAAAACTCGGCCAGTACAGCTGCCCTCACAGGCAATGTTTTAGTGTTGTAAAAGCCAAAGTCTCTTTCCTCACCTTCAGTTAAAATTCTGCTTGGCAATAACAAAACACGAATGGTTGCAGATTTTCTAGGGGGAAGGCGGCAGCGGTAAGAGGACAGTTTGGTTTCCTCGGCACTGCATCTAGGGCTCCGCTACTGCTTCCCACGTGGTAGGCAGGGTATCCTTCAGCCGTGGCTGTTTTTCAGGTCAGCCATTGGAGACAGAGGCTGTGTGTTACTTTAGAGCTGACACGGCAGTGATCACCTTGAACAGTGGCTTCCAGCTGAGCTTGGGCTTCTCAGCACAATGGAAGAGAAGACTTGAGTCCGTGGGTGAGGAGTGGTGAGTCTGTACCTGCTTTGTATGATCCACCCACAGAAAACATCTAAACTGTGTCTTCATCTCTAGTGGTCCCTGCGTTTCAGGAAGGGGAAAAGGAACGAGTCTTTGCTCTACAGAGGGGGCTGGATACTGTGCAGAAGAGGGTGTCTCTACAAGGGAATTTTGCTGTCATCTGTCTCCAAGCCTGTCACCTACTCCTGAGGACTGGCCAGGTGCCGTGGTGGTCCCTGGACACCAGCAAGCAAGGGAGGAGGAGAGGTTGGGCGGTGTGAGTGCGCTGCCATCTTTGCCAGAACAGACAGCTGAGCGTCAGCAGGGCTCGGCCTCAGGCTCCAGCTTGGCGGCAGGAGGTGGTGATGGTTTCTCATCAAGAGTGATTTCTATCACCGCCCCAGATCTCTTGCGGGGTTCAGGAGTCTCTTCTGACCATCTCCCCACCCTGCGCACCCCTTTGGCCACTTTGGGTGCGTTCCTGCAGGGGTTGTGGTCATAGATTACCAGCTTCAGGCCAGGAAGGTGAGCCAGGCTGGGGAAGAAGCGGATGGAATTGCGATCCAAGTCGATCACCTCTAGAAAAGGCATGTCCAGGAGCACAGAGGGGAACTCGGACAGCAGGTTGCCCGACAGCCAAATGGTGCGGAGTTCCTGCAGGCACCGCAGCTGGGCAGGGAGTGTACGCAGGGCGTTGGAGCCGGCGTGCAGGGTCTTGAGCAGGCTGAGCTCACATACCACCTCGGGCAGACACTGCAGGCAGTTGGACTCAATCCAGAGGGTCTTGAGGTTCTGCAGGAGCCGGAGCTCGAGGGGCAGGCTGCAGAGCTTGTTGTTGCCCAGGTAGAGAATGCACAGCTGCTTCAGCGTGCACACGACCAAGGGCAGCGCTTTGAAGTTGTTGAAGTCCAGTGCCAGGATCTGCAGGTTTTGCAGCTGCTCCAGCTCAGGGGGCAAGTTGTTCAGGTTGTTGTCACTCAGGTACAGCTTGACCAGTTCCCTAAAAGAGCAAATGTGCAGAGGCAGCCTCCTCAGCTGCATGCCGCTCAGATCCACCATTTTATCCACAGGCATCTCTTCTAGGTCTTCCAGGAGGTACTTCTGGCACTCATCAGAGGGCACAAAAGCAACTATGGCTTTCAGACTGTTGCCCATCCCGGCACTTTCTTTCTTAGGAGAATGCAGGGACTGCAGGGGACAGGGACCTGCCTTGGTCTGCTCCTGCTGTGCACTGGCCCGCTGGTAACAGCGCCTTCCCAGTATAAAGCTCTGTTTACATGGCACCAGCCATTAATCTCAAGGGCTCTGAAATGTTTCTGATAACCGAATGAGTGTTCGGTGATGGGGATTATGGACACGACAATTCAGAGCACAGGTCTCCCT
>NW_009733319.1:0-53443 GCF_000703405.1 Apaloderma vittatum | reverse complement strand
CCCTCCTCAAGAACATTCCTTCTTGCCTCTTCCTGCACACTGTAAGTGTTCTCCAGTTTTGCCCCAAATTGTCCCCCTGATGCCCATCTGGCTGTGCTGTCTGTGCAGCCAGTGCTGGCTGTAAGGATTGGCTCAGGAAAGTAACCGCCGCGGAAGACAGAATTTTTAAACTCAGCTGTTAGCTCTTGTGAAACTTTTAGCGGAAATGTCAGATGTAATTGAATTGTTGTTTAAAATACCTCTCAAGACTTGACTGACTTTCCAGACGAGTGGCACTTTTGGGGATTTACTTTGCAAGGTGCCAAATACATAATTTCAGAGTGCAACTTGCCACCCAGTACTTATCTTAGAGCTTTAGCACAAATACTTGGCAGACTGCTATCTTGAGCTGTTCTACTATTTATGTTCTTAATTTAACGGTGTTTGCTATAGCCTCTGGCACTCTCGACTGTGCAGGGCCTTTTTCGTTGCATTATGTTTTGCTTCTTGTCTGAATCCCTGTTTAATACTCCCACTAGCGCAACCTGCCAAGGCTGTTCTCCGACTGCCTTCTGATCATGCTACTGCAGTTCCCGCGCCCATACCAAAACCTGTCAAGAAACTACCATGGATTTAATTCCATCAAGATTCTCACTTTTTATGAATGAGACAAATATGATGTTAAAAATTGCGACTATTTAGATGTGACAGTGTAAACCGTTCCCCTCCTTCTCTCAGCAAGACCCATCACTATTCAGGTCAGGAGCACTTCTGATTTTCTAGGAGGAGCCTTCCTATGTGTAAGGCACCTCAGCATACTTCGACTTCTTGAGCTGCTGCTATTTTAAGCTTTCTTGAGGATTATTCTATCTGTGTGTGGGCCATGGCTATAACATGATCTCTGGGTATGAAAGCTGGCAGAGTGTTTTAAGGTGAAACAGCCTTTCTGCCAACTGGCTTTGTGCTTTGGTATCTACAGCTTGTTGCTGTCATTTTCCACACTTAACATAAGTTAGGGAGAATACTTACTACAAAGGTCTGCAGTTGATTTCTGGGCATTAGGTGCTACACAACTAAAATACATGATTGCTGAGAGCTACAAATTCTTGGAAAAACAAAAGGCAGAGCAAACAGAAGATTGAGAAAAATATCAAACAGTTAAGGTGGCCTCTGGATTTCTGGTCAAAGCTGCTGACAGAGAGCTCTCTGCTGTCACTTGTTTTTCAAATATAAAGCAACTTTTCGCTATGAATTGAGTACAGGCTATAGGAGGTTTACTAGTCTTTTCGCTGTGAGTAGCTCTGCCGTGCAGCAGTGATGCTGTGAAATGTACGGAGGATCTCCTGGGGGAGGAGAACAGCAGAGAGGGCGTCTGGGATCCAGTATTGCAGCAGGACAGAGAACAGCGAGTGCTGCTACCTGAGTGCCATAAAATAGCTTTTGGGTGGAGAAGCTGGGCAGATTATCAAGCCTGGAGAACAGAGATACGTCGTAGTCATCTGTGGCCATGCAGTGGAACAGAGGCAGTGAAAATTCTCTCTCTCTCTCTCTCTCTCTCTCGTGACAGAGGACAGGACGTGCTGACTGTTAGCATCCCAGAAGCAAATACTGGTTTGCATTGAATGAGCATCTTGGAGCAGACACTTTGTCACTGCTTTAACGCTGCGCACCCTGTCAGAGGACCGCTGTGGGGAATGCGTCATTCCTGGATTTTGTAGGGCATCCTTTTCCAGGGAGTTACCCCAAAATGTGATGTCACTTTAAAGAAAATATTCATATGGCCCTCCCAGCAGGTTTTTGTGTTTGTTTCCATTTCTAAGCAGCTGTGGCACTTTCTAAAGGCAAGATTCCCGGCTCTGATAAGGCACTGTAGGCTACAGGTGGGGAAAACCAAATGCATTTGGCATAAATAATAATGAATTCACATCCATGGCAAAGACGTGTCCCTTAGACAAGTGTATTCAGATGTCCTGGTCACCAAAACAACATAAAAGCCTAGCTAAGGGTGTATTAATAGAATAGTTTAGGCATGTTTTTCTTAATAATCCATATGGAGAGAAATAAATTTGCAGTATACTTTGTCTTTAAACACAAATATGTATACATTTTTTTCTACTTGAATTATTTCTAATTATTTTTACTTCATGAAACTTTTAAGCTGCAGACAACTATTTCTTAGGGATCCTCTGCATTGTAGTTTAATCATTATTCCAACTTATCAAAAAAAGTCACAATGACCTTTTGTTGCTGCATTTTGTACCTCTGTTGGCTAAATGAACGTCTGCTTGGAACACACTGTCAGATCAGAGTATTTGGGAAAAAAATAACCTTTGGTGGTGGGATAATAAAGGGCTACATTTGCAATAAAATGAACAATCTTGATCTTTCTGAGAGTCAGCAGCTCAGTGCAGGTTCTAAGGCAAAGCCAGTCCCCTCAGCAGACCCGGGGTGGTGTTTTGAAAGCCACTTCGTGCCTTCAAAGTTATCCTGATGCCCTCCAACGTGCACGTTAATGACTTCCGAAAAGCATTTGTGGCATTTGAGGAGAAGTCCAAGTGATAAAGGTGCTCAGTGCAGACACTGTCTTGCTCTTGTCAAAGTGACGCTGCTCTACCACAGGGCACAACATCCACGCTGCTGTGTGTCAGGTGATGTGTGTAGGCTCCTGGAGAAATGCCTTTGCTTTCTGAAGGTTCACAAATGACCACATCTAGTGCTCACCATTCTCATTTCCAGCACCCAGTTCCTGCAGCTCAGTGACTGGGGTGGCTGCAGGACAGAAAACATGATTTCTTGATGAGAACTTACGTAAAAGCTCGAAGTCCAGAAGAAACGAGGAACACTGCTCAGAGCTAGATAATTTTTTAAAAATCACAATATAATGGAAATCAATATAAAAGTTGCATTTTTGGAGTTTTTATTTAAAAAAAAAAAAGAATAGAGATGCTGGTGCTTTTTCCGACCCAAAGCTCTGCACACAGCTCTGTGATGACACCAGGCTCAGCCCTTGCTGAGTTTGTGTAGCCATCACAATTTTGGAGGTAAGTTTGAAAAAACAAAACATGTATCTCAAAATCCAGAGGACTAGTGAATAGAGCTCTAAATTCATTGATTTTAAGGCTCTCATGCCCCTCCTCAATCAGTCTGATAGCAAGGGAAGAGATTTAAAGGAACAATTGTTAAGAAATTCCTTAGTATATGCTAATAATGATTTGCTTTACATTTGTTTAACAAAGTTTGTGACAGGCATTTTGACTCCTTCTTCACTCACAAACCTGTTTATTCTTCTTGACTGGAGCATTGTCGCTGGAGTGAATGATGACTGCTGCCTCCTCCCTGCTCTTGACTGCACACTGTCCCACATCTGCTCTCTTTCTTTGTTGGTTACTTAGTTCCAGTTCACCTTCATGTGTGGAGCAGTTTATTTTAAGTAAGTGGCGATTCGCAGAGAAAAAATTGTCATTGTTTTTTTTCCCCAACATCCTAACATAGGCTTTTGGACAAAAATGGCTGATTATTCAAATTTAGCTTTACTGTGCAATTGCTCACCACACTTTCTTGTGCAGAGGGAAGATTCAAAAAGCCTCAGAAGTAATTTGCAGACTCAGTGCTGAGCTTCCTCCCAGGCAGCTAATGGGTTTGGGGCTGCTCTCTGTGAGATCAGAGTCTCTTTTTGACACCATTATTTTTCTGCCAGCTTGCCCTGAACCTAAGTGTCAGGCAGGGGTGGGAACCACTACCCTCAGGAAACTTGTGCTGAAATAAATCCAAGTGAAAGCTTCCAAATGTCTTGCTGAAATACGTATAAACCCACCGGCTGTTTATTACTGTGTGTTGCAACTTGGTTTTTCACTTTGAAGGCACATTTTTTGGGGATGGCCACTACATTTATGTTTATACCGGAGCTCTCCCGTCAACAGGAAATTAAACTTCAGTTGTTAGGGAATGATTTAGGCTGGACTTGATGATCTCAGAGGTCTTTTCCAGCTTCAAAGATTCTGTGATGCTTGATTTGCCAGAACTCTATCAAATGTCTCTCTCTTCAGCCTTACTGAAATGTCTCCATGTAGAAGGAAAATGGTTTTATATTATGTCCTTTTTTTGTTTGGACACTTCTGGGCCACTTGTCACTAAAGCGAGCTTGGAAAGCAGCTTATTTGGAGAGAACCGGGCAAATCCTTGGATCGTCTGGTCTCTCCCAAGCTGATGGGAGCCAAGCTCACCCTATGTATTATATTTATGCAAAAGACATTAAGGATTGTTAGTAAAGTGTCTATTTGGTCTAGACTGCCCTGGTTATCTGTGCCTTAGTAGCTCCACTGGATGCCACTAATTGCACAATCTGAGAGCACATTAACCTGTTCTCTGCCAAAGCACTGACCTCCTGTGATTGATTGACCTGGCGAACAGCCCTGCGCTGACAACAGGGTATAAAAAAGGGACTTCTGAGTAAATGAGTGTCGTTAGACTCTGAACTACTTGGAGCCATGAGGGTGATACTTTTGGCTGTGTTTTACATCCCACTCACTGTGGCCGTGGAACGGTAAGAAAACACACTGGCGAGTGTCTCAGATGGCTTCCTGGGGTTATCTGTGCTTATTGCTACCCAAGGTCTTGAAAGAAATTTTGAAATAAAAAAGAAGAATCTGAGAGCTCTAGAAAGGAGAACCAGTTATTTTTTTTGTGTTTATTTTATTTACATAGAATCCCCCTCACCCAATTCAAATCTATCAGGAGACAGCTGAAGGAAAAGGGACAATTAGAGGAATTTTGGAGGAATCACTACCCTGACATTTTTGCCCGGAGGTACCTGCATTGCTTCCCTGCCGATATTGCTTTATCGGTAGGAACCGCTTCAGAAAGGCTGTATGATTACATGAATGTAAGTACAGTTTTGGTAATGCAATCATAAAGACTCGTTCTTCTCTTGAAGACATATTTTCTTCCCAGCATGTTCTAAATTTAGTCTCAATGAAATTATAGGGCTTGAGGTGGCTCGTTGCTCCACACTGTAAATATTAAATCATAAAAAATAAGTTTACCAATCTGCAAAATAAAGCATGTAGAGATCTAGGTTAGCATGGGACCTGGATAGAAAGCTGATACAGTCTAGTGCAGTGGTAGTCCTGTGAAAAATTTTAGTTTTGTGTGGATGTGTATTGGACTTGGTTGGGTCTTCAAATAAGTGTGGAAGGTTTGCCAGTATCAATCTTTCTTCAGGACTGGATTTTTAGTAGCAGAATCTGGTGATTTAATTTAGCTGTATTCTATTTATCATAAACTTGGGTGTTTGCATGTTAAAAAGAATCTCCCAAATCTCATTTATGTGATCATGTGGAGTCATGTATCAGTGATAACAAAGACCCAAGTAGAGTTTTATTTTTTTGCTTTTATCTCTTGAGCTTAATGTGTGTTACCCATTGGAGACTGACCTAAGTCTCACAGCAGCCTGAAAAAGGAAAAATATGAGTTTCATTAGCTCTCATCCAGGCAAGTCAGCAGGTCAAACCCAAACATTTTGGGTTTAGCATTTTTTCCATTTGGATGTTCCTTGTTTTCTGTTTTATTTGGTTCTTCTGTTATGCTTATTTAAAGGAAAGCAAAGTTGCAGAAATGTTGTGGAGGGTGCATCTGAAAAGGGGAGAGAAAGTCAAATTAATTCAGCAAGAACTTCCTGACACTTGAGAGCCATAAAGAAATATGTCAAGATGAGCAAGAGATGTGTGTGAAAAACAACAAAGGAGACTGAAACATTTTAGCCTGCTTTAAATCTTATCAAAGAGGGATAAACTTCAAAAGGACAAAACAAAACCCTCTTCTCCAGCACATCCAGGAAGCACGAGGAACAGTTTTGTGGAGGCTTCAGTGCAGTGTGTTTGCAGTTTTTCTGGTTTTTGAGGGTTTTGGGGTTTTTTGGCAAACATTTCTTAGAGCTCCCTCACTTTACAGATGAATCGATAAAGATGTTTTTTTAATACAGGAAGAAATAAAATCCTTCTGCATAGCTGGATATTCTCTTAAACAGAGTGCTTGCTTGCTTTTTCATGATTATCTCATTCACATCATAACCTTCAGGGTCAGAAACTATATTCAGTGTATTAATTAACAAGTATGCACTTGAAGATACATATTCAAATATTTGTATTGCTACAAAAAGCTTGGCGCTAGCTGTTGCTTTTCTATCTGCATCTGAATTCCAGAAATGCCTCTTCCTAAAAATAGGTCTCTTAATGCTGAAGAGCACTTCCAGGGCCAGATAGGGGCACTTAGACACTTACATTCGGGAAATGGATAAGCTCTTCACTCCAGCATTCACGTGTTCACAGATTATCTCTAGCCTCAGCTGGTATCCTGGGATGGTCAGTGGTTTCTTTAATCACTAGATGAACTTTGTTCAGTAACTCAGAAACATTTTTTTGACTTGTTAAGGGCTGCTACTTACAAAGGAAAAATTCCAGCCACAAGTGACAGTGTTTGTGCCACTGGTCAGAGCCCTCTGGCTCTGGCTGAGGGAGATCGCGCTGTGTTTGCATCACTGATTTCTTACTGGCATCAGTAGGGAGCCGCCTGAAAACCTGTGTGGTCGTGAGGGAGCTTTGTCTTGGCGTTGACCTTGCCACCACTGAAGCTGGTATGAGAAGGCTTGTTAACTTTGTGAGGAACTCGGCTGAGCATTTATTTAAAAGGCTTTAAAAATGCTGCACTGTTATGGATGCGTCTGGAGTGAAATCCACTGCCCACAGACGCTTGTGCAGCCAGACACACCTCCCTGTGGCGTGCGTTTACCTTTAAATGAAATTGCACCAACCCCCTTGAGAAAGCATTGCATGATGCTCCCAGGTCTGCCTTTTCCTCAGGAGCAGCTCATGGGGAGGTAGCTCAGGGCTGACTGGGTTGTTCCTCCCCCAGGCGCAGTACTACGGAGTTGTGAACGTCGGCACACCACCCCAGAGGTTCACCGTCGTGTTTGACACCGGCTCCTCCAATTTTTGGGTTCCTTCCGCCTATTGCATCAGTGAAGCGTGCAGTAAGAAACATTACCCTCCCTCACACTCCTTGTGCTGTGGGTGCCTTGGCCACTTCTCCTTTCCCAAGGAGCTCTCCTGCAGCAGGGATTTGGGAGGGGAGGATTTGGAGCTCAAGGGCCGTTTTCCCCTCCCCAGCTTGCTCCTCCACCTCCACCCCTCTGTCCCACCCTGCAGCCAGGGCAGGTGCTGGCTGCAACTTCCAAGCATCCCTCCGCATCACAAGGTGTCTGAGGTTAAAGGCAGTGGAAATGCCCATTTTTTGTTTTAATTTGTCTTTAAAACCCCAAATAACCTCCCAAGTACAGAAAAACTGGGGTGCCAGTGAGGAAACAGGCACCTCCATCAACACCTTCCTTGTAAGATAAGCAAAAGTCTGATTTTCTTATATCTCATCTGGTTCTGCACCAGGGAGCAGGTGCATTGCTGAGACCTCCCCTCAGTGCACACGTGTCGTTTGTTTTTTTTTAGGGCTGCACCAGAAATTTAAGTCCTTTCTGTCAGATTCATATGAGCATGGAGGGGAAGCCTTCTCCTTGCAGTATGGCACCGGACAGCTTCTAGGTGTTGCTGGCAAAGACACGCTGCAGGTGAGCATCCACCTAAAACAGATGTTAGCCTTCAGATCAGCCAGATTTTCTAGGGTGGTTCAGATACTGATATTGCCCTGGAAAACCTTGCCTGGATCAAGCAAGGGCAGTGTGACATCTCAACAAGCCAGATGCTGAGAGGTTTGGGTGCTGCTTCAGCTTTGGGCTCCCCAGACAAACCCCTAAGAATTTATTTTGCATTTCTGCTTCTTTTCTTGGGGCCTGCCTTGGATTTATGAAGAAATATTCAGATATTTAAGGCATTAAAATAAATTGGTGCAGCCTACCTGGCAAATGGGCACCTGCTGTGGTGGTGTAAGTCACAGAAGAGTATCCAGGCTTCATAAAGTGAATGAATCCATTGATACGGATCTGAAACGTGGCTAATTTCTTGTAATTGATGGTCTTTATTACCACTTGCACCGAACAGATAAGTAACATCTCCATCAAGGGACAGGACTTTGGTGAGTCGGTGCTTGAGCCAGGAATGACCTTTGCCTTCGCCCACTTCGATGGTGTGCTGGGCTTGGGCTACCCCTCCTTAGCAGTGGGCAACGCTCTGCCTGTGTTTGACAGCATCATGAACCAGCAGCTGGTAGAGGAGCCAGTCTTCTCTTTCTATCTGAGAAGGTCAGTCTTTGAAGTGCTATTGTATAAAAATCAATTTTAATTGTTAATTTTTTTAATTGTTTAACCTGTTTTATTTTAACCATGCATCTATATAGATCTTTAATTATAAAAAGTAATTTCCCACCTTTCTTTTTCTTTTTTTTTTTCGATTTGACACTGAAAAAGTGAAAAGGAAAAATGTGCTGGGGAGGACCATGAATATTTGCACAGACAGTTACTCTTGTTGGAGCTGTTTATAAAAAAACCAAAAGCTCCCAGGTCTGACCGATCATGTCTGAATTGCCAGAGATTTCCTTCTAGCTTGTAGAGATGAACAGAAATGCTGTGTTACACTTAGCTGTAACTTCAATTTATATAGAGTTTACTTGGAGGTGAGAGCAGCAGCTGTCTCAGTCTGCTCCTGATTCCTATCTTAGCCCTTGGCAATCTATAGCAAGTCTTCTCAGAGGTTGTTTGGAGGGGTCTACATTAGGATATATACACCTATAATTTAGAAATAACCCCTTTAGGCCATCCATACCTGAATTAAGAGTGTGGTGTGTCTTTTGCTTTTTAAGTGTAATTTCACTGGTGCATGCTGGAACACTCCCATGTCTGTGTTATCCTGTCTTCTGCTTCCAGAGGAGATGACACCGAGAACGGTGGTGAATTGATCCTGGGGGGGATAGACCATTCTCTCTACAAAGGTTCAATTCATTGGGTTCCAGTCACAGAGAAAAGCTACTGGCAAATACACCTGAACAAGTATGTATGTATATATGTACGTATGTATGTATGTATGTATGAAATACCTGGTGGAACTCACCTCCTCAGGTAAAACCTGCAAAGGCAGAATCACCTAGAGATGCAGGAGGAATCGGCTGGAGTGTTTTACCCTTGTGCCTTTCAAAGAGAGGGGCCACTAGGATGAGACCTGGGTTTATTAGCTCTCAAAACCTGCTGTGACATGGGTAGCTGGTTTCTGGAAGAGTGTGTTAATACATTTTAATATGATACATCAATCGTCAAGTTGACTCTTGGTGGACGATTCAGATAAGTGGTTGAGGATCAGGAACTGAATCCAGCTCTGGGTCCTGCTCTCATATTTCCTATTAACCTTTATCAAATATAGTCAGTGTCCCTTCATTCCCCCTGTTCCGTAAATTGATTAGGACATATGACTGTGGGTGAGGACAAATACATCAGCAGGAGGCAAATGATAAGGCTGTAGGAGTCCTGAGAGAGAAAAGTGTATCCACAAACAAGAAGTCTTTCTCGTGCATTTTTCTTTTATTTTTTTCTTGTCTTTTAAAGGCATTCTTGTCTTTTAAGACTGGGAAAGCTTGGCAGCTAGTTTTAATTGCAGACCATACTCTGGTACTTTAGCTAGCAATAACGCATTGCCTCGGTCACAGGGTATATACCACTTGCTTAAAGATGCTTTGTTTTTCACTTGCAGCATAAAGATCCAGGGCCGGGTGGCATTTTGCTCCCATGGCTGTGAAGCCATCGTTGACTCAGGCACTTCTCTTATCACCGGTCCCTCTTCACAAATCAGGCGACTGCAGGAGTATATTGGGGCAAGTCCGTCACGTACTGGAGAGGTAAAACTATACAGCCAGAGAATAAGAGAAACTGGTATTTGGTGCAGAGAGCTTATAGGATGGGAAAATAGTAAAAATAACTGTTCAGAGAGGTCTCAGGGAAAGCCTGGTTTCCAGGACAGCACTGAACTCAGAGCCAGGCTGGTTTTGACCCACCCACCTTACTGCCCCAACTCATCTCCCAGATGTCCACCTCCTCTGCTGTACTTGTCAGTACTGGTGCGCAGGGAAATAATGGGGGCATCAGTTTGAGGAACTGATTCATACTCTACATCAGAGAATTTTCTTCTGGAAAATAAGAGGAGTATTTCTTTTCGAAGTCCCTGGCTATAGCTGTCCACCTGGTCAAGCCAGGAGGGGTTTGGTGCTGCTAGCCAGCCCTGTCAGCATCAAATGGAAAGGGAGAGGTATTGTAAGTACAGCCTGATAACGACTCCACTGGCAGGACCCCTCACTGTCATCTTGCAGCAGAGCAGCCAGTGTGGTGCTGGGACTCCTGGGAGGGATGCACAGCTGTGACATTCACAATGCAGGCTCCTGGAGGATGAGCCATGGGGTTCAGGACTGACCTTGCTGTCTCTTATTCTCCCTTCTGAACCTTATTCCTCTGTCTCCTTGCTGGTTTTCCGCTCTTCTCTGCTGCTTCATTCTGCATTCCCTTTGCTGATGCTCCCCACCACTCTTCCTTGTCCCTGCTTGCCTTCCAAGAAGTACCTCCACTACCTCCAGCAGACCAAAACAGTCTTGATGTGTCACTTCATGGCTTTTCTGGCCCCAACACCTGCAGTCCCCAGCTCTGTGCCTTTCTGGGGGGCTTGTGTGAGCCAAGGTCACTCAAGGTAGGTCAGGCTTTGCCACTGCCTTACCCACAGGAAAGGCTGGCATGTCTCTCTGCTGCCCTTTGTATCTTCCCGCTGGCAATTTTCAGGTGGCATGACTGAACCCTCGTAATGTCTAAAGCTCTGAGATAACAAGTGTGAGATGGCTAAACCCACCCACCTCCAGGGAAAGAGCTGCTTATTTTAACCGGGCCTTATTGCTGGCCCTTGGCTGACTCCCACTGGCAATTACTACATCACCAGAGCTCCAGTGGCCCCGGTAAAGCTGCCGCCTCCGGCTTCTGATAACTTCGCAGTTGTCATCATTGTGACATAAAACCGCACTTGGAAGAAAATTGTTATGGTTGCCCAATGCACAGGGCAAAGATCAAGGACAAAGTGGACCTTTAATTTGCCTCTTTTTGTAAGAGAAGGACTTGGAGTGGCCTGTATAATTCTGAGTCTTCTGATTCTTTCTCAGTTAAATCTTAAATTTTGTTTTCATTCAAATGTTAAGATACATGTCAAGCAGTATGCTTTAATAACAAATTGATTTTATAATGGTGCATACTAATGCATATAGATAAAATATGTATTTCCAATGCACTTACATTAGTGCAATACAAATAAGGAACAGATCATTGCAGTATATGTTTATATACTCCAGTGCTGATATAAGAGCACTCAGCCAGGATCTTAGATTCTGCAAAAATGCATCCTGAATTTCTACGACTGTTTTTGTAGAAACCACAGATAGGTTGAGTATATTGGCTCAAATTTGTCTTGGTATAAGTGGATCCATTCATCAGTGATTTTACCAGAACTTCTATCTCTCTCCAGCAAGGATTAATTTCTTCTGGATGTATTGGATAAGTATGACTTGCTTCTCTTATCCTACAAAGCATTACACTGGTTCCATTGCCCTTGTCCTCTGTATCCCACAGTTTGTTTTGCTCTAGTAGTATGACACCTGCTAAGTATAAACAAGATTTAGGGCTATGTTTTCATAAAGCAGATTTAACAACAACAAAAAAAGTTTCTTCCTTCTAGGAAGCATCTAAAACAATAACTTTAAACACTAAAGTTTACAGCAAAGATCCCTCTGGGCCTTGGAGTGTGCTGCAATGCCATTTACCATGCCAGTTGTTTCATGAAATAAATAGAAAGAGCAGGAAATGATCTTCTGTGTTACTGTAAGTTAATGTTTTATTTATGGAAATTAATGACCATGCCAGAGTTTAGTCCTTCTTGTGCTCTTTAATTCTCACTCCAGGACAGGGCATAGGTATAAAGTGCTGTATTCCTCACTGGCGTGTTTTGTGGTTTTTTCCCCCTAAAATGATGATGTTATGGGAGGGAGCAGGGTGAGCTGCAGCTTTGGGTGCTCCCTGTGTGGGCTGGAGGCAACTCCTTTCACCCAGTCCAGGCCAGAGCATCGAAGGGCTTTTGCTTAGCAGACCTTGCTAATACGGGTTTGCTGGGGCTCCACACACTCACTTTCGGTTCTGAGTTGCGCAGGGGAGATGTCAGAGTCTTCCTCCACCTCATTCCTTTTGGGGCTCGCAAGGATTTTCATCATCCCTGGGTCCTAGGGGCTTTGGTGCAGTGCTCGTGGCTGCTGCGCTGGATTGACCCAGTGCAGGAGCTGAAAAGCCGGAGGGCAGTGTTGGGCTGAAAGTCAGCCCGATGCTGTTTCTCTGTAGTAAATTCACGATTACCTGCTGCTAAAGTCTTGAATCCAAAAGGGCAACACTTCAGAAAGAGGCAAACCGATCCCATCTCAATCAGTGCTTTGCATACAGTTTCTCGTAGACTGCAGAAGATTGTCCAGCTTGCCTCACATAAGCTTCACGATCGGACACCACGAGTACAAGCTGTCAGCAGAGCAGTACGTTGTAAAGGTGCGTATCTGTGGCCTCCCCGCTCCCTGTTCCCTGCTCCTGGCTCCTTGATCTGGGGCTGGAGAAGGCAGCGGCAAGGACAAGTGCTTTCCCTTCCAGGAGTCTATTGAAGACCAAACCTTCTGCATGAGTGGCTTTCAGTCTCTCGACATCCCCACTCGCGCCGGCCCGCTCTGGATTTTAGGAGATGTCTTTATGTCTGCTTTTTACTGCATTTTTGACCGTGGGAATGACAGAGTGGGATTTGCAAAAGCTGCTCATAGGAAGGATTACTACTGAGTCGCAATAGGATTTATTCTGCCTTAACCTGAATGTTAGTGTAATGATCTTCAACACATGGGAAGAAAGCTTTTAACTGAAACTCTCGACCTAAAGACAGTCTTGTCCCCTTCCAGGTTTTAGGGGCTTCGAGGTGATCCTTGACCCAGATTGTATAGTTTGGTTCAATCTCTCAGGAATCAGTTTTTCCTGATCAACTGATGGACACCACAGCTCTTGAGGTGAAGTGAAAACAGCTCAGATTTGCAAAAGAGCAAGAAGGATAAAATTCTAAACAATGCCAGGCTGACAAAATAGCAGTTGCAAATGGGGAAAACTAATCCCTGTCTAGTATTCTTCTTCCTTCTTGTGTGCTAGTTTCCACCTAATTTTCTACTGAATTCCTTTTCTCATTATTTTCCATGGCTGGGGTTTTGTCCTACCTTGTTTCCTTAGCGCTACGTAAATTCTCTTTATATGGGCTTACTTCTTTATAAAGAGAAATCTGACTGATGCCTGTGTGATCACAACACTTTCCACTGCTATTCCTTGTGCGCAATTTCCTGCTCCTTACACCATCTCTCAAACCTGCTTTTTCCCTTGGGTTCATTCTTGCCTGACACTTTTTTCCTCTTTTGGGTCTTGTTGTTTAATGTCCATGCCTGAGGTCAGATGCTGATTTTAGCATCTGACACCTCTGGCCCTTGGTGGTGTGGGCAGCTGGGAACAGCATCTATTCTCGTTACCAAATGCAAACCACAACCCTTGCGAAGGGACCTGCAAAGGGGTACGACAGCGTCCTTCCACCTCAGATGAGTTACAAGACCTACACGCCAGCACTAAACATCTACTCCCCTTTGATCAGCCACTTTTTGTCAGCAGCAGCAACTTCAGCGCTGGCCGAGGTGTGAAATAGCCACAGGGAGCTTTGCTGATCTAACGAAACATTCACCTAAATTATACCCACTAGAGTATCTGTATGGACTGCTAAAACTGACACTGCTCCCACATGTGTGAATAAAATTTAACCAAGCAAAACCTGCTTTGAACTCAGCGCCATTTCTGTTTCATTTTATGCTTTCCAACAGCAGCTTCTGTGCGGCAAGGCTGGAGAAGAGGGGCAGGCAACGGTGCAACAGCAACTGAAAATCCAGATTGCTTTGTGGCCTTGAGGGGGCATATGGGATGTGTTGGGGCTGCTTGTATCTCCATAAAGCTGAAAAATATCTGCAGCCCCAGCCCCGGGTAGTTTGCAAGCAGGGCAGGGCCATGGGGAGCTGAGGACTGACCCTGCAGTGGCATGAGTGGGGCAGGGGCTGATGGCTTGCAGGGAATTGGTGCTGCCGCTTGTCTGGACGTGCTCAGCACAGACCAAACACAACACCTGTTACTGGCCTTGGCAGCGTTATGATCACAGCCCATCACTTTCTAAGGGTTCAGTTGTAAGACTCAATAGGTACTACTAAAGTGAGCTGGTTTGGTGTGGGTGTCTCTGGAGTAGTGATCTTGCCTTCCAGTACGAAACACTCCCTCCCAGCTCTGCATGTTTTTACCCCTCACTGTTAGCAGCCACACATTGTTACACTTCTGGCATCCAGGCTATCAACCTCCCACTATAAGAACTCTGCAGACAGTTGTCCCTTTTTGCAGACAAGACTGAGCTGTGCAAGTTGTCGTGTACTTCAGAGATGTCTTGCCTTGTTTCCCCTTTGTCCCTATCACTCTTAAAGAACCGAGTGATCACAAGCAAACTTCTTTTTCCAGCAAATGTCATTTGCTTGGTTGTAAACCAAGTTAAAAAAGCATCTGTAAAGCCTCATCACTCATTTAACAGCAGCAGGGTATTTTTGTTTCCTCTACTATGTGTCAGGCTTTACACTGGTACATTTCCATTATTTCTAACATACATATATATTCCTCATACATGAGCTTGCAGTCAGAGTTAGATCTCCGTTGTTTATGATGGAGGATTTTAAGGGTGATGGGACATGTCCTTGCAGCTGGTCAGTCCCTGTACCGACATCCCGGTTCTATGAATTTAAGCGCAGAGCATGAACGCATTCTAGAAATAGGTGGAAAGTCAGTCAGTGTGTGACCTCTCTTCGTTCAGTTGTATCTCACTCTGCTCAAGGTTAACACCATTTGATGGGAGCAAGCTGCTGCTCTGACTTATTTGTCTATCCCGGCCCCATTATCTCCTCAGTCTTCTCTGGCTTTGCCAACTTCTGTAGGTCTGCCTCACTGCTCCTGGTAGACATCAGTTTGACTTGCATGGTAGGTCAAACCTTTGCCAGAAGTGCTTCTTGACAGTTCAATACAGTCTATATTTCTCAAAGCACCTTTATTCATGCAATAATTCAACATTGTTTATACTGGTGAACATGAGTTATAAATTGTTGGGCTTGCTAAAATAGTCCATTTACCATGCTAAGGCAAATAGTTTACCAAGAGAAGTGCCTAAGAGAGAACATAATCCCAAAAGTTAATTTAATATGAATCAGAGCCCACAGATGTTTGCAAAAGTGAGATAACACTAAATGAGGAGAGGAAATTTCTCTGGTAACTCATCCCAGCACTGACTTCTTTACAAGCAACCAACAGAATATTATAGCTAACCTGGAGCTTGCCTGCTATGTGTGAAATGATATTTGTGTATTGCAGATTACACGGTGGGACTTCAGAGCTGTCTTTCCTAATTTAACATGCATCTACACATGTAATAGACACCTCCATGGGATGTAGCTTACGCTTTTATCTACCTAATGGCTGCTGTGTGGCCATCCTTAGCCTCCACTGAAGAATTAACACAGTTGCTGGGCCAGTGAGTGCTGGCAGAGTGAGTGGGAGAGGTAGAACAACTGTTGCTCATAAGATGGATGGGGTCCTGGTGGAAAGCAGCAGTTTGTGTCCTAGGTAGCGGCCAGGCTGAGAAGGTGATGGACAATGAGAAGCTGGGAAGGCTTCTTCAGCCTTGGCAGTGCGGGGATGAAACATGCCAATTGTCTGGGTTGGGGAGGATGAACACTTTGCTTCAATACCTTAAGCCTTGGTGGAAGCTGCGTGAAGGGGAGGAAGGAGATGTGGTGAGACTGGACCCTCAGAGCAGATTTGTAGTAGGCACTTTACAGTTGTCTCTAATTTCCAGCTTGAACTCCCTTACAAAGAGTTCTTCAAGCTTAGGTACTGTGAGGAGAGAGCCACATAAAAGGCCAGACTTTCTCCAGAGCCTCTGCAAACCCATCTTATACATGCACAGCTGGGAGGTGAATGGCCAGACTTCCCTGAAGCCTGTATTGCTCTCCTGACTTTGACAAAGTGCTGTAGAGGAGTGTTTCAGGCTCTCAAGGAAAGTAGCAGTTACTTTATGTCTTGCCGTGTGACTGGAGCTGTCTGGGTATCCTTCAAATGTATCCTTTATACTCAACATTTACCATTTGTTAAAGTTAAGCTCATTGGTAAATGGAGTTCCTTGACAGCTGTAGATGCAGTTGACTTGTGAAAATATTGAATTGGAAAGTGTGGCTTCAGCTAAAAGAAGAAATAGGGAATAGGGGAAAAAAAGGGAACGCTGGAGGAAAATATTTTTTATCTGCTGATGTGGAGAAGGGAAATCTCAATGTTTTCACCACTGTCACAGGCTGACGGAGTCCTCTTCCCCAGGAAAGTCAGCAGTATGGGCCTCTGATGACTGAAAAGCTAGAGGATGCTGCCAGAGGCTGGGCATGGCCTAGTAAGGGCCATCAGAAAATAGGACTGCTAAGTAAGGTGCTCTTTATTTCAATATAATTTCTCTTCATTGAAGTTCTCATTGTGTTGGCCAAACCTGAACATAGCAACCTGATTTGCGGGAGGACTTGTTACAGAGTGGCAAGGGTGAAATTATACCAGAACACCTTACTCCAAAACTGCACTCAAACTTCACTACTCAGCTGCTGCCTGACAGCGGCATCACATCATCTCGTGGTGTGAAGGGCCTCCGTAGGCTCCCGGGAAGTGTTTGGCTTTGCTGCATACCTGAAATTCCCATAATATGAGTTTAATCAGCTCTTCCTTGGGTTAAGAGTCTTTTGCTTCCTGAACTGATGGAGATACGCGTGTTTTTGTCTAGTGTTTTTCAAGGATTTGAAAGGGTGGCACTGCTCAGACCATGCCTCATGAACATGAACAGGAGCTGGTTCCCAGACTGAAACAAATCTGAAAGAAGTAGAACTGAGGAGGGCAGTTAATTTTTTTTTTTTTTCAAAGCCTACCAATATGAGAGAGCAGAGTCCTGCTGTATGTGATAGCCTACTGGAAGGGCTCCTCACCCAGGCTGTTGCCAGAGGAATAGGAGCAGGCAGGTCTGTTCACTCCGTTCCCAGCTTCAGGACGTCCTAAAGACTCCCAGGATCCATTAATGCTACCCAGCAGAGACATTAGTTTGTTGTCTGAAGTGCAATCTTCTGAGCAGGAGTGCTGAGTGGACTTGCTGTCCATGCAGTCCACACTGCTTGCTTGCCATGGCCCCCAGAATTTTCTGCATCTCCCTCTCTCTCTGTTCTTCCCAGCCTCTGAGCTACTCGGTCTTTCCCTTGTCCAGTACGACTGTCTTCTTGGATACTCACTTGTGGGGGAATGCTGGTGTCATGTTCTGGACTGTGTTTGTGTACATGTGGGGGAAAGTTAAAAACAAAATACTGCCTCTGCTTTCATGGTCTGCCTTGAAACTTCTTGCAGGAGTGGCAGCTGAAAGGCCAGGTTGCTACCAGGAGGTTTAGACGGTAGCTTGGCCACCCCTGGAGCAGCAGGAGCCACCTAATGCTGGCTTGGATTTGGGTTAATGTAGAACGTGTGTGGTACATCTAGGTGGCATGGGAATGGAAAAGGAGAGAAGGAAGTGGAGAACAATTTTTGCTAGTGGTCCTGGGCCATTTGGTTGTCTCCCTGTGTTGACTGCAGCCTATGTGCTTCCAGCTGAAGATCTTAGTACAAGTGGAGCCCTAACCTTTGTTGACCCTGAAGCTCCATCACCTCTTGAGAGAGTGCCACAGCCCTGTCATCACTACGGTGGCCACTTGGGAACAGTGTTTTACAATAAACAGCCACTGAGTAAGCCACATACATGCTCTAAGGCTCAGACCCCCTATGCCCAGCTCATCAGCAGTTTTGCCAGTTCAGTTTTTCTTAATGAAGTTAAGCATTTAATCCTTTTATTTTTCCACTTGGTAGTGGCATAGCTTCATCAGGACCAGGGCAGGCTCGTGCCCCACGCAAATGAGGAGCCTGATTTTTCAAACATTCCTCCAAGTAGTGAGAGATGGTGGGTTGAATCTCCCCAGGCTGAGGAGGGAACTGAGCCCGCACCTCCTCTTATAGAAACGTGAGTAAAAACCAGAACTGTTGGTGGTTCTTAGAAGGATGTAATGGACCTTAATCTGAAGGAGCAGCCACAGGTAACAGTGTTCAGGTGGATCCAAAATGGACAGGGCCATCTCTGCTCTTGTGATAGCCTTAGTGTTTCCTCTAGGTGGGCATACACAGCTCACTGCCATGTGTGATAGCTGATTTGCACCCACTCTTGAGGCTCCCGGTTCTCCACATAAATGTTTTCCCCACAGGGTCACAGATTTCAAGCCAGCAGTCAAGCGGCTTAAAGCATGTCATCACAATGCCTCATTTTTAGGTGCCCAAATCCTCTCTTGGATCTGGCTAGGACTTGTCGGAGCATCATGTCTGCCCTTGTGCATTTTCAGCCAATCTGTGTCCGAACCACTCTTAAAAGAAGACAAGAAGTTCAGTCAAACCCAGAGGAAGCACGGTCAAAGTTTTTTTTCACTTTTCTCATTAGAAAATTCTACTATGGCTGTTTCTTTACTATCCAAGTTTTCCCATAAGTGCTGCATCTCAAATGTCTCTGGAGCATCGGAAGGAGTAACAGTTTTTTCGTCACTGAAGGTCCCTTGTTGTGAAGTCGTCCCAGAATCTGTTAAAGGCGATGCAGTGTCAGCATTTGGTGCTGTACTAGGACTATGGAAGCTCGGTAAACTCCATCGCTGGAGGTTTCTCTCATGATCTGTTATGAAACCGGCTATGTTACTACCATGGGGTTCATGCTTGGGCTCCCCTATCACAGTAGGAAGTGACTGATGCACCTCAGAGTCTGGGAGGTATGTAGTCATTTCTGGGGGGAAAAAAGGATGGTCCAGAAAAGTCACATTTCCCTCAGTTAGTCTCCTTTGAAGCATCTCTACTGGCACGCTTGCAGTGAGCTCTGTTTGCAGATCTGGTTTGCCCGGCACATCAGGTGCTTTCTCCTCAGCTTCAGAGATGATGACCTCAGGAACTGGCTTGTTTGTCTCCGATGAGGTGTCACTGTCTCCAAACTGTGCCTCGTTCCTTGAAGTTTCAGTTATGGGTCCCAGATCTCTGCTACGATGAAGTCTGTTGCTTCTGTCAACTCCTTCATTGAAGGACCTCTTCTTGAAGCTCGAGGTAGAGTGTCTCCCTCTTGTGTGCATTTCCTGCAGCCGTCTGATGTGGCCCTTTTCATCTGCTGGGAAAAACACTGAATTCTCACTCGTCTGCCGACTGTAGCGCCGGTGTGCGGGGGACGGTGGGCCCTCATGGACGCTGAGAAACCTCTTGACTCTTCTCAGCACTGAACGTTGTCTTTGGTGTTTCTCCTCTTCCCAGGGCCACTCTTCCCCATAGAGGAATTCAGTATCAGCCAGCCTGCCAAAAAAAGCCAGGTAGGATGTGTCACTTAAGTATAGGAAGTGTGTGATCTTCCTGTCTTGGCAGGGAGACGTGGGAACCAAGGCCCTAGTGTGTCACCAAGGAAGGGCATGGAAGGGGTGAAAAAGGGGTGGTGAGGGTGCCAAAGAGTAGTGCCTGCGCGTTTGGACGAGCCAGATCACGCAGAAAGCTCTCCAAACCTAAGTGTCTCTTCTCCTCAGGACCAGGCTGGAAGGGCATCCAGCCAGGCACCGGGCACCATTTCAGATTTGGGCTGCAGCCCTCTGTGGCAGCTCCACATGGTTAGGCTTGTGCTTGGGGTGAGGGAAAGGGGAGAAAGAAACCCTGCTCCATGCTGCAGATATGTTTTCAGGAAAATCTTTTGGGCAAAAATAAAGAGTGAAAACGTTATTCCTGGAAGCAGAGTGCAAAGTTTTCAGAAATGTTGGAATTCCTCAGGTGGCCAAATTTCTGGGGCACAACAGTGTGTCTGAAAGTCCCACCTGTACCTGGTAGTCTTCTCCTTCCCAGTCTGGCAGTTTATGAGAGCAACTGTTGCTGTGTCTACTAGGCAATTCAGTCCACATTACTGATTCAGTGCACCCCAGAAGACAAGACAAACTGGCCCAGTTACCTGTCCTAAGGGCAAAGATGGCAAAGGGACTCAGGCCAAATCTGAATTGAGGAGCACAAGGAGGCAACATTAACCTGGAGAGACAGAGAAACTTCATCTAGCACTTGTGATGACCACAGAATCATAGAATAGTTTGGATTGGAAGAGTCCTTTAAAGGTCATCTAGTAAACCCCCCCTGCAGTGAGCAGGGACATCAACTAGATCAGGTTGCTCAGAACCCCGTCAAGCCTGACCTTGAATATTTCCAGGGATGGGGCTTCCACCACCTCTCTGGGCACCCAGTTCCAGATGTTGGCTTGAGGGGACTGGAGAAGAATTTGGATTTGGGCTCAAGTTTTACATATTTGCTTTAGACTGGATGAATTCTTAGACCTTGTTTTTAAAGTCTGCACAGGAACTACCTATTTTTTTTGAGAGATGAACAGAGAAACAGTTCAGAGGAGAAAATTAATCAGAGTTGTTTTCATTTCACAGAGGCTAACATGGAGATATTTTTCATTCACTTCCCTCTTCATTTTTTGTGTGAAGTTCTTCATATTAAAGAAAATGTTTGCAGACTTAATAATGTTTCTTCTTTGCTACTTTCTTTCCCCTAGCAATTGCAGTAATTCTATGAGGTTTTCTTGTTATTTTTTCACTATTTTCTTTACTTTTCTTTTGGCTATTTTATAGTTTTTGCAGAAGGAAAAAATTCTGAAAAAGCTGTATGTGGTAAAATGAACTCGTACAAAACACTATGCTTTATAATAGAATCATAGAATCATAGGTTAAGGTTGGAAGGGACCTTGAAAATCATCTAGGTCTAACCTCCAAATGTATGCAAAAATGAATTCATGGAAAAGTAGAAAAATAAGAGGAATAAAAATGAGAAAATACCAATTTCCAGGCCAACTGAAGCAAAAAATTAAACACATTTTATTTTGATAAAGGCTGGAAATTTGGTGAAAATTCAAAAACTTCTTAAGTTTTAAAGTTAAAAACATGTCTACTATGAAGTTTTTAAAAAGATTTTCAGATAAAAATGTATGCTTGCCCTAGTATTTGTTCAGACATGGTGATATTTACACTTACTGACCTGTTCTATATTACAGCACGTCACAAGTATTTAAACTCAACAGCTTCTAAGCTAACTGGCCTATCACTGATTTCTCGTACAGATCCTGAGAGCACAGGGCAATCCTATATCCTCTATAGGTTTCCTTGTTACAATGGTTCTTGTGCTGATCTCTGCAAATAGCTCCTCTTCTTCATCCCTTCACAAGATCTGATTGCTCCACCTTCCATGCCTAGATTATTAGTCAATGAAAAACCACACAACATTTAAGGTCATTTCTTGTTTACCTTCACAAAAAGTAGACTGATTTTTGCTACCAACTACTAGCTAAACAAAGGAACAGCTGTTCTGCTAACTGGGGGAGTTAGCTGTCATAAATAAAGAATTAAGAAAAGTCAGTCACTGTCACTGGGTGCCATCCTGTGCTCAGAGACTATCAACAAACCCTCCCTGCAAGCATATTCTATTTATTAATTATACAATTTAAGCTATCGGTGCACAACTCATACAAGTGCATGGACCACTGGAGACATCGTCCAGCAATACCAGCCTGTCCACTCTGTCCTAACATCTTTTCCCATTTCCATCTTCCCCAGCCACAGCATCGTCACAGCCTGCAGCCCTGCGCTGGCTGTCCGTCCATCAGCGTGGGCTGTAGGGGTGATGATGTTTCTGACAACATTAAGGACCCTTAGTGCCACTCACCCCATTTCAATGGTCGATCCAAGAAACGAAGGAATACAGTAATCAGCAGCTGCTTTTGTGTAGGGTGGTCGGGCAGAGGAATCATTCCAGTAAATATCTTTCTCCATCCTTGGTAAGTTCATGTGCATCTCATCCACCGCCAGAAGTGAGACCTTAGATTTTTTGGTATAAATCATGTCACTTTCAGCATAGTACAGGATACAAAATAATACGCTTTGTAATCCCTGGGTCAACATTTCTTTCAGAAATCCTTTAAAGTAAGCTGTATATGCTGGACTGGGTGTTGGGAAGAGACTAGTGTTATAAAATATACCCTCTATATCCTCCTATACTCATGAAAGCATGAATGTTATTGTAACTTGAGTCGTCCATGCTGCAAAGATACTTGCATCAGGTTGAAGTCCCTTCCTCATGCAAGATGTAGTTAAATGGACATGTGATTCTCCTTGTGCTATGGGAAGCCTGTGTAGCGTATTAGTTGTACTCCTTATAATGTCTAGAGGTGCAGAAACTTTCTGATAGGCTTTGTCCACATTTTAAGACATTCAGAACCATCCTGTTCTAGGGCCTTCCAATACGTTTTACACAAAGTGCCTCTGAGGCACCGCAGTGTGAGTACCCTGAAGTGGTGTTAAGCCAGAGAGCATGTCTGGCAGTGTGAAGACCTTTCCCACTCCTGCGTGTACCTGCATTGTTTGATTTGCTTAATATGCTGGTTCGCTTGCCCTGCCCTTGCTCCTGCCAACACCTGGTCTCTGTTTTGCAGTCTTAGTGGTCCTCAGCAGATGTGGGCTCTGACAGCAGCTCAACTCTATGCTTCTCTCTACCTGCAAGGGGACCAACAGGTGCCATCGGACATTTTCATGTCTTTAGGCTCCTTCATGGCATGACAGGGCTGTTCAGGACTTGAGGGTAACTGCAATAAATCTGTACCCTGGCTATCTCACATCTCTTGCCACTGAGGACACTGGCTCCTGTGCCAACCATAGATGCCATTGCCTTTGGCAGCATCACAACGCGGATCATGGTATAGGCCCTAATTATTAGTTCATAGCCCTATTTAGTCCTTTTTTTTTTTTTAAAGAAGGGTACATATACAATATTGTAATCTCTAGACATTTAGATTAGCAAAACATGTTCCTATATATGTGGGAATAGACAGCTTTTGGATTTTACAGGATTGACCTACATTACATGTTTTTCCAGGCACCAAGTGAGCTTATAGTTTGAGGTCATCTGTTTGCATGTTTAGTCAGGCATCATAAATGCCAAATACCAAAATCAAGATGCGCTATGTTGTAAAAACAACATCTGGGGATCATAGCCATAGGTACTCCTTCAGGAAAAGAACTGGTTTTGCTGACACTTGTTGCCCTTAATTTGTACCTCAAAATAAGAAATAGGATTAAATGTAATGATAGCCTATGGTACAGTAAAGCTGAAAATAACAACAGCAACCTGTAAATTTCTGTCAATGCACCAGTTAGTTTCAAAATCATCATCATCTTCTCCAAATGGATTAATAAGCTGTTCAGCGACCTGAAAAGAAAATGAGACAGTGAATAGAGGTTGGCATGCCGTGTCAGGACTGCTGCCGCAGAGAAAATAGGATTGGATTTTTCTCTCTCTCCTTGCCTGTCACTTGCAATCATAGCTTGAGCTCCTGTATGATGGTTTTGCCAGCCTCGTGAAGGAACAGCTTGCTTTCCCTATAGATTCATACTTCCATGCCTCGCTGGTGCTGTCAGTCATGTTTGTCGGTGCTGGCCCTCTGGGAATTGAGACATGTCTGGGCCGTGGTAATTGTCACATAAGATAGTCATTGCCTTTCCTTACTGTTGTCTTTGGCTGATGTAAAAGAATGGTTTAGCAGCTAGAGGCTCTGTTATTGCATTATGGTCTACGATACTCCAGCAGCCCAATGGGTCAGTATTCCCGAGTCCTGCAGCTGGGGTTCGCCAGAAGAAGTACAGGTTGTCTCTCCAGCTCAGTCCTCAGCTCCTGTTTCTTTACTGGGGGTGATGCCAATGGCATCTCTCTGAAGCTTTTCAGGAAAAGCAGACTACCAAAAGACTCAAGTGGATGCTGTGCATCTTGCTCGCCAAAACCAAGCGACAGGGTCTGAATTTGTTCTTTAATTCAGCCTGCTGTTTTGGGTTTCTGTATGTTAAGCGATTAAAAGTTCAGGGGAGAAACGCAACCTGTGGAGGAGACAAACGTTGAGCTCAGGCACCTTTGTGGTCAGGCACCTTAGTCTGGAGACTGGGTTGGGAAAGGAAACCTCTCTGTCTGCCTGCAGCCTTATTCAGTCCTGCCCCCCTCAAAGGAATAAATAAACGGAAAAACAACCAGAGACTGGCCCCACATTCCCATGATAATGAAAGCATATTGTGGGGAGAAACTCATAGGTGCTGGGGGAGAAAAAAAGTTGAAATAGGAAAATAAAACCCCCCCAATTTTAGGAAATTCAGACTACTCTATTTCTCAGTTCCTTGATATGCTGAAGTATCTTATCTTCATGCTTTCCTCTTCTGTGTATCTTTTTAAGCCTCAGTTTTGAAGTCAATCACATTCTTTCTGACCCTCCCAAGCCTTCCTGGTGGTCACTAGGGTCATGCACAGGAGCTCTGGCCAGGTCTTTGGTTTAACATGAGTATGGGTGAGGCAAGTGTATGATTAAACAGCACTGCTCATGAACCTCACTGTGGATGACTATGATCTAAATAACTTATACCAGTAAGGCAGACACTCCCTGGCTATTTGCTCCTATGTGGCTTTAGGCTATGCCAGTGTGTAAGCACTGGCTGACTCTTCTAGGCTATCACTTTTCAGGCCATTAGAGGAGGACAAGAAAAGAACTGCTGAGCAGACTAACATGATGAAAAACCTCATAAGGCAGGAGGAATGAAAAGGAGATGGGTGACAACTCTCCTCACACTCATTGGCCTGGTCTGTGGCATTGAATTTTGTGTATGGCTGTGGAAGTACTGCAATAAGAATGAGCCAGAGCACAGACTGCGTTGTAAATGGGGGGATCACTGCCCAAAAATCCACTGCAAAACTTATCACATGAGCTAAAAAAAGTAAGCAGGGCTGGGACAGAACAGCAGTAGCCTTTTGCTTGACTGACCTAGTCCTGGCATGTGAGACATGACTTTACTCTCTGGAAAGGAATTTAGTGCTGGACAACTCAGGCCTTTGTTTGGACGGTCCATCTATCTCCGTAACGAAAATGGTGATTTAGAAGTATCTCACGTGATGGGAAACTTTGCCCTTGTATTGTAGGTATAATAAACCAGGCCTGAGGCCAAGGAATGAGCTCAGTTTAGCCATCGTTTTTGAGGAATTGCCAAGTTACTGGAAGTCAATATCTCAGGGCCCTTTCTGCAGCCTGGCAGCAAAAGCCTAATTTTAAACTGGCTGTTGAAGGTTACATTGCCTGACTTGAGGGCACTGCAGGTTTGGACAAACCTCCAGTCTGAGGGAGCATTGCCGGCATTAAATTTGCTTTTTAAAGCTCCTTCTCCCTTTCATTTCCTTATGCAGAAATCTTATCATTTAAAATGGCATCTCATACCTGCCGTAGCCAGGAGCTGGCTGGAAGCCCTGAGCTTAACTGGAAGACATGCTGCTAACAGCCTTGGGTACTGATGAAGGAGAAGCCATTCTCACCTCAGGAACACCAGCACGGGGGTCAAGAGGAACAGATTACAGTTTTGTAACACACTAGTAAAGCCCAGGAAGACATTGCCTAGAGATAAATCCTCACATTCCTGCAGAAGCAAAGTGCTTCCCCTGCTGCATCAGCCTCCCTTCCTCCCTCTCCTGCTCATCTCCAGGCTGGTTCCTATGCTGCAAGCCCCTTTTCCCCCCAAATTTCCGAGGACACAGAACTAGAGAAGCTTGCCTGACAGGCTCTTTACTTTCCTTTGCAATCCTCCAGCTTGGTGAGCTATCTCCTCTTCTCTGCCCTTTGGAGTTGGCTGTGGGAAGAGTGCTCTAAAAATGGTCAATTTTGTGCAATTTATTAGCTCTAAGTTTCCAGCCATGATTAATAATCCCCAGAGGAAATCTTAATGCGCATAGATCCTAATGTACCAATTTTCTTTTTATTTGAAACTTTTTTCCAGTTAGTCTACACTGATACTGCAGATGAGAGAATCACCACGAGGTACGTGGGTTAATTACTCAACTATCAGATTGATGGCGATATGTTAGCTGGGCAGGCATCAATGGTCTGATGGGTATCATCTAATTCCTTCTATAACTCTTCTTTTTAATGAACATTTTTATGCGTTGGGGTTGTAGCCAATATTATCTGTCACTATTTGATAGCCCCCTGGAACGGGAGACCTTTAATTGCCTGCATCTGATTAGGTTAAGAGCAGATATTAAAGGCTGGCTTTGATCATAAGAAGAAAGCTTGATTCAGTACCTTTCAGCCTACACCAGGTCTGCAGAAGTATTTCCCATTGCAGAGTGGAGTGGGAGAAAGGTAGGTTTTTTTGTTAATCTTTCATCTGTCATTTTACAGTTGAAGTCCTGGGAACTGATTTGGCTGAAGTAATAATCTCTGGGAGAGTTGTGGCCGCACTTGTCCTACTAAAATGGGCTCTTTCAGGTTCCCAGCTGTTTCTTACTCTAAGATCTGTCAGGTGGGATTAAAAAAAGTATTGCGTGATGTTTCTTTATGACCACGGGACACTGTGGGCTGAATTCAGCTCTGGTGTAACTCCATTAATCTTCAGTGATTTTACAGTGTGCCACAAATCTGATGTCTTGACTTCATCTCTGACACCTTCATCAGCTGCCCTAGGAAGGGTTCCCCCACGACCTTTCCAGAAAGCTAATTTACCTTGAGCCATCCTGCATAGAAGAAGAACTGCAACAGTGTGAAGATTGGAATGTAAATATCCAAGTCATGTCCCTGGTACCCTTGGTCAGTATCCAAAAATTGGCGCCCTATCAGGCAGGCAAAGAAAAAAGTATAGACTGCAAGAGTAACAACCTGCAAAGAAAAAAATTTCATTGAAATCGTGCAATAATGCAACCATACGCAGAAGCAACACATACCTAAAGACCTCTGACTGCGTTTTGCCACACAATTTGCAAATCTGTAGGGATGTATTAAAATAGAGAGGTCTCAGGAATTATTACCACCAGGAAGAAGACCCAGGACTCATAAAAACATTTCAGTGCTTCTTTCCCTGTCCCAGATTATGCAAGGCCTTCAGAATATCTCCACATTAAATGTAACTTAAGCAGTTAGCCAGGCCTCTGTGATGCCATGGGAATCGAGCTCACAGCTTGGACACTCTGGTCAAGCGTGTAGATTTTTTTTAATGAAGCTCCCCTTTTATGAAATTGTGTTTCGGATTTTTGTGGAGAATAATAGCTCAGTACCTGGGTATAAACAAGTGGAATTCCAACCCAGTCATAACCAAACAAAAGACTACACCAAGACCGGTACTTATTCATCTCCTAAAAAGAAAAAAAAAAAGAAAAAGAAAAAACAAATCCGAACAAACTAGAACTGCACAGTGTTCAATTCTAAATTATAAATATTTTGTTACGGTTCATTTTTGCACATATAAAGGGACAGCAAAATATGAAAGTGTAGTATATATAAATTGATACCATAACTATATGTGGCACCCCATTGTCACATTTGAATATTCACTTAGTTTATGGAGTTGGAATGCTTAGTATATTACGCATTTCTTCAGAAATTATCATTTGTTTCCATCTTATTCACAGTCTAGCTATACATGAAAGAGAATATATTATATCATGAAAAGAATGTTTGACCACTTAATGAAATATTGAGGGAGATTATACTCTCTGAAGCTGATATTAAAGTCTTCAAAATGTCAAATTATTCTCATTTTTTTTTCCCCTGCAGCAATGGAACAAGCCAGAATTTACAGTGATGTTACAATCATTTTTTACTCATCAATTTGTTGTTTCAGTTAATACCTTCTTCGTCATACAAATACAATCCCAGCAAACTGCTGCTGTGTGTGCTTGAGTGTACATCACTACACAAAGTGGCATAAATTCTGGGTAAGATAATTTAGATGACACTGGAGAGCTGTGTGCACTAAATCAAAGCATGTAAGTGAAAAACTACCACATAGCAATTTCGGATTAGATTTCTGTAGATTTACTTTTCCTACTCACGTTCATCAGTGTCTGCAGATCTACGCTGTCTCGAATCCTTCCCTCTTTTCGGGCCTTTGATGCCAAATTTCCAAACCAAACAAAGGGAACCCAGTATTTCAGGTGGGGAGACTTAAGGTCATCAAAAATTTTTCTTTCGTATCTTGTCATAAAACCTGTTTACCAAAGAAAAACAAGAAATAAAGACTTCATTTATTCTGTGCTGTTAGTGCTACTTAAAAATTTTGAATGTGTTTGAATCTGTTTATGTGATATTTGCATAGAACTATGCAAAACGCTATTTGTAATTCTAACTAGTAGCCTCCTGCTTTTTTTTTTTTTAGCTTTTTTTTGCCAGGAAGGACCTTGATGGAAACAATTTTTTTTTGGCAATAACTACCTATGCAAAATCCCTTTTGATCAACACAAGCAGTAATTTGCTGTTATGGTGTTCTCATATCTGACTGCTGACAGATTGTAGATTCAAATAATACTAAGAATTGTACAGATTACTCTCTAGTTTCATATTCTACTTTTGGAAAAATAAGGATCTGGATATACCATTCAGGAAACGATCTCTTTTCAGCAATGATGGCTTTTGGCATCCTCTCAACGTATGTTGTAAGGGTGGTTACGTGAACTTCCAATTCTGATAATTTTTGGTAAGAATGCAAGGCAGTGAGCAAGCAACAGAGGATCCAAGTGCACGCGTGAAACAGAGCTCAACAGAGAGCGTGCCTTCTGCCAGCAAAATACTTCCCTGCCAGATTGTGTTTCATGTTTTCTTTGGGGTTACGAAGGCGTGCGAAGAGATGCACAAAGGAACTGTGCACAGAAACCCCGCTGCTAGCGGGCCAGGTGCCCTGCTCCGGGGCGGCAGGCTGGAGCTGCTCCCTGCCTGGCAATTTGCCTCGCTGGGGCAGTGGGAAGGTGTCACCTCTCCCGCAGAGTTCCCCTGGCCCTGTGAAGCCTCGCTTCCCCCTGCTGCAAACAAGTCTGAGGTCAGCTCGCAGGGAAGCTAGGACACAAAACATGCACCAGAGCAGCTCGCTGCCTGGGACTGGCATGGGAGCAGTTGGTTTTTGGCGTGGTGCCTCTACCTCCTTGGGTAAGAAAGCTCTGCTCTGCTATCCTCCTTCCACCCAGCCTTTGAGAAAAACAAGCTCAGAAAATTCATGAGGGGGAACTTCACATCTCACGTTGTCCAAATCCTGGATTTTCTGGGATTGGAGCAATCTTGAGGTTTGGAAGATGACGCTTGGATGTGTGTCACCTACCAGAGAAGGTATAAGGCTTCTTTTGTTGTGTTGACATTAGCCTCAAAACAGAACAAAGCTGGTAACATAGCAGCCCCCAAATAAGTGGCTCAGCTAATAAATTACAAGTTTGAGTGCTGAAAATTCAATAAGGGAATTGAGAGTAGACAGGATTTATTTTTCTAGCCTCCAACTAGTAACTAAGAATTGGCTTACTGTTGCTAATGTTGCTAAAGACACGTGAAGCAGCAAAAAAATAAATATACACAAACTCAGTTGTGTTTTGTATGAAAATGTGAACAAGGTAAAAGGAGATTTGTTGACCTTCTTAAATATCCTTTTGCTGAGGAAAATGCGACTGTCGCATAGTTGCAACAAGTCAACACAGGAGGTATGAGATACTACAGCTACCCAGAAGGAACAGAAGGACAAGACAGAAAATTCTGTGGAAGAGGAGAATAAGATATAGCTTTTAAAAGGACCCTGGGCAGTTTGCAGCCAGCTCTCATAGTCATCTGTTTGGAAATAATAAGGCAACCAGAAAAATTGACCTGCTAGTCATAACTCCTGACTCCTAAATGTCAGTGTTTCAAGCTGCCTTTGATTTTTGGCTGGCCAGCCTGCTCATTATGGGGCAGGAAAAGATGTTTCTGTCAGGCTGAAACAGACAGACTGAATATCAGAAAATTGACGTCTGGAGTAGACACTGGATGCAAGTCACTTGAGAGACTCTGCAAAGTCATTATCTGGAAGGACACAGCATGGGGGAGGGTCGCAAGGAACAGCAAAGCTCAGCTCTCCACCCAAACTGGGTACTTTTTTGTTCAGAAAAGCTCGATAAAGTCTTGTTCTTTTAACAATAACATTCAAATCATCATTACTTTTAAAGCTGAAGTGTTATATTAATAAAACATTCTCCTTGATGGATATTAATAATAGCTAATATTCTTGTCACAGAAAAGATTATACAAGTCTGGATTGCTCTTACTGCTGGTGAGGGTTATGGCAACAATATGTAATTCGGAATCTCTTGCTGTTGTTGCAGTGGTAAAGAAACACTTTATATTGCATTAAATACAGGGGAGGATATCAAAGCTTAGTGATTAAATGAAATGTTTTCTGAGTATGGTCATACTATTTTTACTCAAGAGTATTCAAAGAACTAACTGAGGAACTCTCTAAATGAGAACAGTGGTTCTGACAAGCACTGGAAGACTGGAGCAGGCCCAGAAAGATGGAAGCATTTGGCAAATAGAATCATAGAATCATAGAATGGCCTAGGCTGGAAGGGACCTTAGAGATCATTTTAATCCAGCCTCCCTGCCGCCAGGGACGCCACCTCTCGACTAGATCAGGTAACACATGGGGACCAAACGGGAATACTGTGCAAAGATCCTGAAAAAGGTGATCTAAGAAACGACAGGGCACTGAATCCTTGTGAAAGTATGAGAAACTTGATGTGAGATGCAACCAAAAAAAATCTAAGGACGCTAACGTGGACAGTATCAGCCAATGTGATCTTATGGGAAAATTATTGATGAAAACACAAGCCCGGCTGGAAAAAGTCACCGATGCACTTCCTCAAGTGATTTGGAGTATTTAGTTCTCCTGTCAAAACTGAAGGGTTGGAGACAAGACTGGTTCAGGGTATCCACATCACGTACTCTGAAGCCTTGTGGTTAGAGAAGATGGAACTGAACAGCAGTTACCTCCCACACCTCCACAGTGCACTAACAATGATCAAGTAGCTCAAAGTTTCACTTGCTGCTTCTGTGTTATGCAGGAAAGAATTAACTCCAGTACTTCATTCAAGTAGAGGGTTTGGGACTGCAAACTTCAGCTGTCCATAGGTATTCATGTAGTTGGTCTCACACTTTGTGTTTCTCTTCAGCATTTCCTATCAGCTGGATCGGGCTGCTCTCTGCCCAGCTGCTGATTCATTGATCATGTTTTTTAAGACTCACACTCTTGAGCACCCAGCTTGCCTCTTGTACCTTGCAGCCAACAGGATTGGTACGCTCAGGAATGCTGCGAGGCATTTGGTGCTTAGAGCATACGTGCCGCAGCACTCATCCTCACAGCGTCATGAATCTACTGCCTACAGCTCCAGAAAGACTTAGGAGGAAGATCCAGCACTGAAGACCTTCCCTTGGAAGGAGATATTACAGAAGATGAAGCACCTAACTTTATTCAAGTCTTTATGCACTCTGCTAACAGGTAACTATTGAGAGAAAATGGTGCTTTCATCTACCTAAGAGAAGAATAAGCAAAACCCATTACAAAATCCAGTGACTAGAAGATGATTCTGTGCATATTCAGACATTCTACCCAGCTGAATTTTAAATCAGGGCTGGTTATATTCCTAGAAGGATGCACCATGATAGAAGATGCCGTGAGTAAGCTTTTATGCCTTGTGTTATGGATGAGTCAGACTAGATTATCATGATACTGTTCTCAGATTTGAAATCTGTGAATTTAAGCAGTTCATTTGCTGAAAAAGGAGATGTGTGGTAATAGTTATGCCGTGGCAGCTCTCAGTTTGATAGGGAAAGGCAGGATCGGCACAAGTTGTTTCGATGATGGCTGTGCTCTAAGTATTAGATTCTGCTGCTCACATTCATATTAAATGTTGCACTCCCATGCAGTCTGATATGTAATGCCATAAGGAGCTAGGGAGGGGATAATTGCCGAGTACTGTCCTAATTACTGGATGCTAATAGGAGCAAAATACATCCTCAACTGCTCAGCATTGCCTCAAAAAAATTATGTGGCACAGTATGTGGTAAAACCTACAGAGTAAGTACTGCAATCCACAGAGCTGATTACATTATCAATACTTAGTTATACAGTTTATAGTAGAATATTTTCCACTTTAAAAAACCAAACCAAACCAAACCAAAACTTGTTTTCCAGTCTACAATTTTTGTACAACACTGCAACATTTTGTCTCTTTTGGAACAGATTGTCTTCAGCAACAGGGAGGCAGAGCTGGATTAGCTTGCTGGAAATGTTGTAATTTTCCAGTGTGTACTAGAAGCAGATTGCTGGGGAGAGTGACAGAAGCTTCCTTGACCTCTCACAGACTCAGGTAAACACTTTTGTTGAACAGCACAAGGAAGAGAACTTCAAAGTCAACTGAATTCAACATAATTTTTTTTTTTTCGGTAAGGTCAGTGCATTCTATATTTTGCCTAGATATTATTTTATTACTTTTTTAATATCCAAAGCTTCTTGGACATATTTGAAATGTGTATATGTATATACACACCACATATTTTAACTTGCTCACGTATTTTAACACTCACTGTGTTATCAGAACAAACAGAAAATAAAAAAACGCTTAGTATATTTAACCCTGAAAAGCTAGTTGTTGTAAATTTAAAGAAAATACTGTTAGGGTTGAGTTTTTAAAATGTGTTGCAATGAATCTATGACCTATGCAATCTCCTCACAAATAACTGAGATAAAGCTGTGCTTGTGAAGTGCCTGCAGAGACCAGTCTCTGATACTTAGGACAACGTTATGTCCTAGGCATCGAGACAAGTCACCATTACCACTGCATCATACTGCAGCGCAACTACATTATTTTTCATGCTTTGGTGAATGTCGCATTTGCTCCATACGCCTGCGTGTTTGGGGCAGGCCTATTGCTTCCGTGATGTCTGAAAGCAGATCCATGTAAGAGCCTCAAACTCATTTGGTTTCTATTGTGTTGCTAGATGAAGACTTTAAGAGCATAAAAGGTGCACATCTGAGGGCACGTCATTTGAGCCACTGACAAGAACATGTTAGCTTTGACATGGGTTAATATGAGGCATGTGTGGGGCCAAAGAGGAAAGAAAAAGTAAGTCTGGCTCCTTCCTTCCCTGTACTCCCACCTCGCATGGAATGGAAAGACATTTTGGGAAGAAGGACTTGGCAGTACCTGCTCCTACCACGTGGTCCATGGTGGGGAACCTTTTGTACACGGCTGTGCTCACAGAGCGAAATATCAGCAGAGATGTTAAATTCACGTAACGCATAAGAGTCCTCCTTAACAAGCGCCCATATTCATCTCTGCCCTGGACACAGCTAGAGATGAGGAACATCAGACGATCTGGCCACGGCAGGTTCACAAACTGGTTCCACCAGCGATTCACCACCAAAGTAACGTAGAAACCTGGGGGGTTAGAAGGGAAAAAAAAATAAATCATCCAGTGCCTATAAGGATTTCTATTCAGGTTGCTTTCATTTAATTTGCAGATTGTTATTCATATCACTAAGCTGCTACATTTCCCAGAATAAATGCAGTAAGTCACATCAAAACCCAGGATGCAATCAATGCTAATTATTTAATAGGCACTGCAACTTAATGGCCCATTCCAGCTGAGTGTCTCATACTCATGAACTTCTAGATTTCCTCTTCTGTAGTAAACCTTGAGTGGATTTGGTTCTTTGAAAGATCAGGCACAATGTATCAGTGTTAGTGGGCACTATATATATATATGGGAACTTTACTCTTTTTTTCATATATTAATAACATGAGCATAAATGACAAAAGCAGCTTAGATTTAAGGGCATGTATTGGAAGCTGATGATTTTTTTCTGTGAGCCTGTAACCTCCCATGCTCTGAAATACTCTGAAATGCTTCCATGCATGGGCATTCACAAAATGCCTGAACAGAGACAACACTGGAGAATAATTTTACATGTAACTGATACTTACCAAGCACAAAAGTTACCGGGATTTGTTCAGCATATCTGTCACAGTAAATAGATAATTTTTCAAAGAATCTTTTTTGGCTACCTGTAAGAAAAAATCTGCAGCAAAAATAAAATATATCTCTCCTTTTATAATATTCTGGCACAAGCTACAGAGTGCAAACAGGTATAAATAATCAGGCATGTGCAATCAGGAGCAACTCTGGCTAATGTCTTCAAGCAAATTCTTAAAGGTAAAGTGCTGAACACTTTTTGCGTGTTACAAAGAAGCTAGAGAAGAAGTCAATGTTATTCCCTGGTCTCTGCAGTTTTCTCATGACTGATTTGACTGGCACTCCTAATTAGGATCAACACACGTGGAGAATTAGATTTCTGCCTCATACAAACCAAAGAGGACAGTAAATCGTAAGTCTGCAAGTAGAGCTTGCTCTCCTTTTTCAGAGGGCTGCTTGAATTTCAAAATGTTACCAATCCTCAACTGCTCTTATGTGAAAATGTTACAGTGCTGCAGTAGTTTTTTTACTCCTACAAAATTTTTCTTTTCCACAAGATTTAAACCACAACAACCGTATTTATTTTGCAGTGAGGAAGACATTCACCAAATGATAGAAAGTGAGTAGAGCATGGTGGCTTCTGCGCTTTGAGAAAGATATCAAATTAAATACAACAAGCTTAACTACAAACAGTTGCTTTATTTGCGTAGATGAGTATTACAGTTATTCTTCAATTTTATATAAAAGGAACACATGACAAATATTTGGTGTTTTTTTGCTTACAGTTATACAATAAAACCTGCAGCACAGATAGAAGGCTTTCCATGGTGTATTTACCATGGCATTTAATTGCCTAACATTTCAGTAAAATTAGATTAATTTAAATAAATGTGTGACTCTGGTGTTTCTTTATGTATTAATGCCGTAATCTTCTTTCTGAGTTTACAGGTATAGATTACTGAACATTTTGAAAAATTAGTGATTAATCACAGACAAACTGAAGCTCATTTTCCCCTGGCTTCACATAAAAAGCAAACACTGAAGTCTAATTACAGATCAAGGTCGGAGCTGAATCATGATTTTGATACTTCTGTGTGGTGTACCTCATCAATTAAAATTTTCACTGTACTAATTGATGCATTGCATCTGTTACACAGGTGTTTAATTTACACCTTGGTGGAAGAATCAACTCTGCTTTAACATGACCCTCCCAGGTACTAGGTGACACACAGATAATAACTATGTCTGGTTTCCATGCAGTTTTGCTTGGCTTTCTGTGAGCTTAAAAATAAAGTTTGCCATGCCATCCTAGCTTTAAGCAAAACTTTGCTTTTCTTGACTGTATAACCTGGCTCAAACCTGGGCTGAAAGTAGAATCAGCTGAATATGGTAGACAACATTTTATTTATATCCTACATGCTTTCTCTGGAACATTAAAATAAATGTGGAAAGAAAAGGAAAGGACATTAGGAAAGGTCCAAGGAAAAGACAATAATTATGTAGTAACTCCCCCCCAACCACCACTCATCAGCCTAACACTGTGAAGTGTGAAACTTCAGTATAACATTTAATGAGATGTGAATTGGAAAGAGTATACCTGTATAATACACTTATCGCTGTGTAAAGAGTAGCAAAAACAATAAATTCTCTGTACAGCAATTTGTAGATGCTGCCTTTCCACTTTAGGAGTAATCTGTGAAATCCAAAGAAAGTGGCATTTGCTACTTTGCTGGAATAAGTGACTGTCATCGTCTTGGCAGGCTGTGCCTAGAAACAGCAGAAGAGAAGCAGGAAACGAACAACATTTTAGACAGCGCATCCTAATCTGAATGCACCCTTGTGCATAGACAGGCAGGCCAATATACATGCACATATATGCATATAATAATAGATGTATACATAAATATATGTTGTGTGTATTTACATATGTATAGAAAGAGAAAGAGAGATAAAAATCTTGTTGTGACAAGGCCCATTGAGACTTGCAGATTGACTGATGCAAGGCTGATTTGGGCTCTACCTCAAAGACCACCCAAAAGCAACAGCTAACCCTGAGCGTGGCCACCTGCTTGGGTGGCAGCAGCAGGGATACCTTACATCTCTGAAGCCTTTGTTTACTCTCAGTTTGCTCCAGTCTGGTGCGCGCAAAGCAAAGGAAGTGAATTTCCTTGATTTCTTTTTTTTTTTTCTTTTGAAAGTTTGTCAGTGCTCCAGCAAGAGAAGTAGAGCTAAATCCCACAAATGCACCTTCCTCCCTAGCCAGTATTTTTAGCTGGCTTTGGTAATTATACTCATCTAAAAGCAAATGAGACTTGGAGACTGCCTCTTTCATTAACGGTTACGACAGCAGCTGAGATCAGCTGGGGAACCCTGTTATTTCTCGGCTTGGCAGCTAGACACAGTCATCAGTACCTCAGCATTGCATGGCCATGCAAAAAAAGCTGTAAGGTTGCTCAAGTGGGCAGCCTGTGACACAGTGTAATTAAAGCAGTACTAAAAGTACATAGGTAAATATTTTATGCCGGGTTTGCTACTTGCTTACCCAGTGTAGGGAGATGCTACCTGAACTTCTATGGGCTTACAAAAAAAAAAAGCAACTAACTCCAAATGTTGATAAAAGCAGTTTTGTACAACATGCAAGAAACAAAGCAAGCACAAAGCCTCAAAACTGTTATTGTGTATCATAAATATGATTCCCGTCTATATTTTGTTGATGCCACTGTAGATCATTTACCCTCAGAAAAAAAGCCTGACCCCATAGTTAATAGATGGCTTGATAGTATTTTATGCAACTTGGCTGTGTCTCTGATGCTGAGCATAAAGCAAGCCATTAAAATTCAGCTGTTAAAGTGCCACTTTTGCTTTTAGTCACCAGGGGAGTCCGCAGGGAAAAGGCATAGTAAGACTTTTATTGCTGACAGACTGTCTCTTCTCATCTGCAGAATGACTGCTCAAGGTTTGCCAGCATGGGCTCAGAGATTTTTTATTATTTTTTCCTTTTTTTTTTTGAGATATATGGGTTTTATTGTTTAGCATCCAAATGATAGATTTCCTGTTCCTGAGATTTGTCACAGGCCTTTAAATTTTTTGTTTTCGTTATTGAACTCCAAAAAGTTCAAGTCAGGAGCCAAACTGTCTGACTGGCATGCAGAAATGCAATCCTGTCTGCTAAAAATCTGTGGTCAGGATACAACACAGAAGAAAATGCAAACAGAGATTTTCATTCTCCATCAGATATGGGGCTTTATAAACAAGCGGAGAAGCCTGTGGCTAGGCTATAGGGGTGGAAGGGAGTAAAAAAAATACTCGTCACATTACGCTGCCTTTCCTGGGATTGCTGTAGTCCTCGCCCACTAATACCAGGAAGTATGTGTGTTCAAGCCATATAATTAAGAAGTGTCTTCCCACTTATATTCAATTTACAATGCAAACCCCCAGTGGGACTGCCTGTGTATGAGGACTTAAATCTAGAAAAGATGTCTGATAATGTGAGGGCTTACAGCCTGGCAGGAACCCAGACCCTCAGCGTAACATGGTGCAACGATTAGTAGATGAACAGATGCAGTCTGAAGTAAAACAAGAATTGTTAACTGTGGAGGCAACCAAATAACAGAACAGGGGACTGGATAGACACCCTGTGGTTTACGATCTTTAAGGTGAGAGATGATAGGTTGATAAAAGATGACCTTCAGGAAGAACTCAAATAGCTGGGACATACAGGGTTGGGGCTGAGTGGCTCTGCTGGTGTTGCCTGATATCAGGGCATCTCTGAAACATTCTGTTCTGTCCTTTTTGTGCTGGGCCATGGAGGGAACAAGATTGCCTGGAGCACCCTCAGGGCACCTGCAGCTCTGCAGGAAGGAAGTGATTAGTGTCAAATCCACGGCTCTCAGTTTCTGCACATGAGGTTCAGGAAGGCATCAGTGCCAGAAACTGCCCAGTAGCTGAATGGGTTCACCCCCGCTATGGAGTTGCAGCAAATCCTGTCTTGCAAGGCCTAGTGGATGGGCTTTGGCCGCAGTGCTGTAATGATAGGACTCGGGATTAGGAATATCTGACCCCATATTAGAGTGGGATAGGAGAGTTTTCTCCACAAAGGGCAGTTTACCTGCTTGATCCATCTATATTTCACTTAATCAAATTCCAGCCATCTTTCTTAGCACTTTACTTGATGCCCTTGGCTCTGAAGAGAAACTCTTCACCATTAGTTTGGGAGGCACTGGACGCCTGCAGCTTTTTCTTTCTGCCTCTGAAATAGGGCAAATAAAAGTGGGACTGTTACAGCAATTTCAGGCTTTGGTGCCTTGATGTCCTTGCCCTGCCTTGCCTGTGATGCACTGTGATTTATCTTCCTGCTAAGCAAATGCTTTACTGAACATTTGTAATTGGGTTCATATAGGGACTTCAGGGCAATATAATGTAATGTCCCAAAATATACATTAGGTCAGATTAGGTGATCTAAGAACCCTTTAAACTAAATGAAGCTATGAAAGCCAGCTATGTGTCTCTCTGATTAGATTTCACGTCATAGCAAGCATAGATTTAAACCTGCACTTTTTTTTTTTTCTTTAGGGCTAACTACAACTATTTAGGCACAGCCATTTCCCCCGACTCCCGCTGGGAAGTTTTAGCATAAAGCCTTGCACTGGGGCTATTTCTTGCATGGTGGTCCCAAGCCCTTGGTTCGCCGGCAGTGTGTTGACTGAGAGGCCTTCCAACATTACTCATGGTCACAGGAAATTAAAAACCTAAAACTGAGAAGAACAGGAAGAGCAAAGCCTAACGATGCCCCCCAGCACATTCCTGCCTGAGCGCTGTTTTGGCCAGGGCCGCAGAAAGACAGAGAGAGTTAGATTAGATACCACAGGCACCGGTGTCGTGAAAAACCTTCCTGTTAGTTATGTTGCCCTTAACTTCATTAGCAAATATACAGTTAGGCTTTCTGCTGGTATGGATTTGAGAGTTTTGAGGACATAACAAAAGTTATGCCTGTTGTATGCCTGCAGAGACTTTGGCTCGTATCTATGACACTGCTATTTTGCTCAGTGTTTGCTCCCTCTCTGAAACTTTCTCAAGCACAGGCTGAAATTTGAATTATATATCACTGCACTTTTCCTAAGATTATCAGAAACCTTTAAGAATAAACACCTAAAAATAAAATATTCCCCCTCCCTCCATTATTGAGCCCAATTGTAAATGGGATTTTTGCCTGGCTGAGAATTTTCAGGATGCATTAGGATTGAGAAAGAAACCACAGTAAAAAATAACAGCCACCAGTGCTTCCTAACTGACCATGAAAAGCACATTACAGAGTGTATAAATAAATAGTGCCTTTGCACAGACCTGTCCCTTGTCATTGTATCGCCTTATTTCTTGGTTTATGGCATAGCAGAGAAAGTGAGCGAGAGAGATACAAGTTAAACCAAACATAAAAGCATATAAGCTCACGCTGTATCCACTGACCTGCTATTTTCATTCGGCAATCCAAGCCCAAAGGCAAATCTGGACCCTTCCTTTTTCTCAGACGTCCCAAACAAAGTCCCCTTCAAGTCTGCAATAGTCACCTTGCTCTTCCCTTAACCTGAAGCAAGGGGTTGCTGCTGTCGAGCCCCAGGAGAAGTGGACTGACAAGAACAGGGGTTAAAATGTCTTTCCACTTCTGGAAGTCTGTTTTTGCCAAGTACTCTGTCCTGTCAGTTACAGAGGGAACAAACACAAGCAGCAGCAGCAGCAGCAGCTGCTGATCTTGCTCTTTTCTAGTCTATAATTATAACGCCACTTGCCATCGGAAGGACCCCTTTAATTTGAATGAAGAAATCTTGCAATGATTTGGCTGGCACTTTCAGGTTTCTACATTTTATTTCCCATCCTGAAAATGGCATGAACAAGAAAGGAGCATTTTTCTCTGATACTTCTCTTGAAAAAAGTGATCTCTTTGAGCCAGCCCTGTAAAGACACATCAGTGAGCAGCAGTGACTACATCTAAATCAGAAGACCAGAGACAACCCCACCAAACTTGGGAATGTGCCCCAGCTGCACCTTGATGCCACCCTGGAGCACACCTTTGCTGTATTGCTGATTTGAATTGGGAAATCAGGACTCTGGGGTATGCTGCAGAAATCATCCATCCCTCAAAACAGGCAGTTACTGTTACCAAAAGACTCAATGAACCTACTCATGATGGTAGATTTCAGCATGCGAAAGCCTTTCTGTGACTGGAGGATCTGCACAGGACTTCCCTCCTTCCCCTTTGTAAAATAAGATGAACTCTATCTTTTATGACCCATGGCATTAAGAGGGAGCTGTAAAAGGTGACAGACTGTGAAAACCCAGGAGATGTCATATAATGTTGCTATAAATCTCTACAGACAATGAAAGAATGTTACTGTGACGTAAATAAAAAAATTGCAGAGGGAGAGAGTAAGCAAGATTTATAGATTTAATATGTATTATGACAAAGGGTTTTTTCCTCCTGCCTTAGTCCCATTAAGCTATTTGAGACCTCTTATTTAATTAAGACTCTCTCAGAAAGAAAATAACTTGCTGCCATTGTTTGCCTTTCTTCTAACTGGCAATAGCAGAAGGAAGACACTTTGATGTCAAGGCAGGCGAGACATTAGACTGTGGCATGTGTGTGTCAGGCAGTGGCCTGTGGCAAAAGATGACAAATCACTTTAGCATTCAGTGACTTGGCATGAAGAAACATACTGCCTGATCGTATTACAGTGCCTGCCCTCTGCAAGGAAAGCTCCAAACAGGGATATTTTAAGGTCACTGGTAAAATAATTACTTAGACCTAGAACATTTTTCTTCGCTGAGTGTAATCTTTTACTGGTCTCACTGAGCAGTAAATAATAGTACTTCTGTGTGTCTGTCAGTGAGTATCAGGTGGTTTTCCTAGTGGCTCTTTGGCCTTCCTGCAAATTGGAGCAGCCAAGATTGCTCCACTGGCTCAGAGCTCTTTTGCAGAAGATATGAGATTTAGAGCTCCTGTGGGTTCAGAGGCAAGAAATAAATACAAGTTTCCAGCTGTGTAGCTCCATTGTGGCCAGTTCTGTAGGACATACTTCTCTTTTTAGCACTAAGGTGCCCTGCAGTCCTTGCTGTTTTCCAAAGAGAGGTGATGTTTTTATCTCTCTTCCATTTACCCCCTCCCCAAGAGAAGCATAATTGGTTTGTATAAAGCCTCTGCTAACAGAGGCTGCTGTGTGACTTTACTGCATCCTCCGACTTGGCTGGGCACGTCCTTTTCCAACTGACTGTGCCCCTATTTGAGGGGACATTTGCAGGTGCAGTCCACATAGGTTGTCTGGATCCACCTGAATGTGGGAGGAAGAGGGGAGGGAGTAACAGCTTGTAACCGCTACTGCAAAAGTTCCCAGTTAATTACTGCCTTTTCTAGCTGATGCTATCTGTGTTAGGTGAGTGAGTGGAGACCTTTACTGTAAATTTTAAGGCAGTCCTACATTTTGATTCAGCTCTTCATTTCAGCTTTATATAGATATTTTGAATCCACAACATTAACAATACACTGGTGGTGGGCCCTAAAAGCTCATTTATTACAGAAAGGCTGTGAAAGCCATCATAATAATTTCTTTGGTTCAGCAAGGACTAGCTACAAAGCTCTGCAGAAATGCTGGTTGTGGGGTTTTTTTTGTTATTTTGTTTTTTTTTTTCCCCCCAAGACATTAGAAGCTTCTTTCTGCTTTAGTGGCAGAGGATAAAGATGGGGACTTGGGGGAAAGAAAACAGCAGTTAACGCTTTCCCCAGTCTCTGACAAAAGTGTCAGCTAAGGCTAAGGACTGAGAAAACATTTGTTAATGACAGTCACACTCCTTTGCTTCTGGGTGATGACACAGCTGTGAGAGTTCTGCTGTACAAGAAATGCCTGCTGGAGCTTTGAGGGGGCTGCTGGCAAGGAGGCGGTGCACGGGGCAGTGCTGCAGTGAGCATATGGCTAAGCAGAGCTGTAGGGAGGCATCAGGGCAAACAGAGACCTGTGGCATCTGCTCCTCTGCCCCTCCACCATCTGCCCCTCCCCATCTCACAGGGCTGTTACAGCACCGAGGATGGAAACACACTGGCCACAACTGTCCCGTGTCCTCCTCCTCCTCCCTCCTGTTATTTGCTACCACGCACCAGTGGCCAGAGACATCATGGCTGAGGTGGCAGCGAAAGCAGGGTGCCCATCAGCCGCTCTGGGTGGAAGAGAAGGAGCTAGCAGTCAGAGGGACCACGAGAGCACTTCCATGGACATTGCTGATCTCCTGGCCTCCTCCTGGAGGAGGAGCAGCAGCAACAAGTCAAGGTTGGGTGGGGTTGTTCCCTTACATCAAACCACTCTCCAGAGCAGGGCTCGTTCACGCAGCCTCCCTCCAACTTGCCTAGCAGTAAATTCCCATTTCAGCATGCCTCTCACCACTGATGAGCTTTGAGCAAGTTTGGGATATACAGGCTGTGTTGGGCCAGCAGACATTAGCTGGGCAAGACAGCCTTAGGCAATTTGACAGGAAAGGGGATGCGAGTTTTCTGCACTATTATGTGCCGGGAGTTATCAAGAAACGAGCCTGGACTAGCTCCCAGAGATTCAGGAGAAAGAAGTTTAAAAAATAAATCTGATTATTTCTTCCAAGCTGGTACAGTAGAGACTACTCCATCAAACAGTGAGCTTGGAAACAGACTGAAGAGCAGAGAGACCTGCCATCTGTAATCTGTTATTAGGAACTGGATCTCATCTCTCATATTTTCTTATAACTCTGTCTCTGCCAAATTTGTTGAATGAGTACATGTATGCAATGAAGAGCCACGTGGGCAATTTGAGTGATTTCCTAGCATGTAATACATTATTTAGTGAAGAAGCACAGATAGTGTCCCAACTGAATAACTGGCTAATAGGCAACTGATGCATACACAATATAGAGGATATATATACATATATATTTAAAGAAAAAAAAAGAAGAAAAATTTCCATAAAGATTCATATTTTTACTGTCTCCTCTCTGCTATGTAGCTTTTTTCCACCATTTAGCAGTCCACTGAGTCCACTGCAGCAAATTCTTACAATCTCATTCACACTTTTGTATTCAAAAAAAATAATTTGCAGATCTTGGGGACCATTTAAAATCGACATGGGGTGTTATTATGGTCTATAAATCCAAATGAAGCTATTTTCAAGCCATAGTAAGTAAGTAGTGTTTTGTTAAGATATTCACACCTTTCCTGTCACATGCAATTACCTTTAACAGGTGTCATATTGCTGATAGCATGCAGAAATTCTGTTTGTATACATTATGTTTCTAAAAGGTTACCAAAAAGCTATGGATTTCTGAAATGCGTAAAACAGTATTTCGCATTTGCAATTAATAATTTAATTTTGTCACCACTTGTTTTTTTTTCTGACCTTTGCTTATGGATGTTCTTAGCAAATGTTGTTGCGTCATGATGAAACAGGAGCAGAAGAGATTCTTTTGTTTTACAAGTGTACATGGTCTACAAGAATTTGAGAGGTCTCATCTACAAAATAGTTTCCAGAAGTTCATCTGCATATACAGCTCTGCTAACGATCACTGCTAAAGGTATATTTTGCATTCATATCCTCTTGATGTGTGTTGGACACGTATAAATCACACAGACAAAAACATTTTAACACTGTGTAACTAGACAAGTTTCTGCTAACATCATGCATGGGTGTTTAACAAGACAGCACAGTGCAACAGATAGTAGAAATCCATCAAATACAAGTTATTTCATTTATTTGTGCTTCCTGCTCCTCTTTCCTCTTGATTTTTGTACAGAAAGACTTCTGGAAGAGAGACTAATTCATGCTGTGTGTTAGTGAGGTTTCAAGCAAACACATCAATATCTGTAATGACAACGCATAATGACAACATCCAAAGAAATGCCATAATAACTAGGCTAAAATGTGGTCTGAATAACATGAAAGAATTTTCTTATTGAAAAGAAGTGAATAATTAAAGTGTTGGGAAAAGGGCAGTATTAAAGAAGCTGCTGTCAGATTTTCTCAAATGAGAATATATTTTTTCCTTTATTTTTCTTCTTACTGTCACTTGCTGCTGGAATTCCTGTCTTAAACAAATGAGTAAATTAACATAAATGTCTTCTGCCCATAGAATGAATGTGAAGAGAGCTGCTGTGATATCTTACAGTCTCTTTCATGAGAGAAATTGCAATAATTAAAAGTTAATCTAGTGGGAGAGATACCACCGTACTTAGCATCGCTCAGTGTGGGTTGTGGAAATATACTTTAAAGGAGGCTTTTTTATCTCTGGAAGTCACAGGGTAGAATACTTCAGAGTATTACAAATGAATTTGTCTGCAGGATAAATCCTGCTGCCCCAACAGATTAATTCTCTGAGTACTGTAAAACCGTATTCCGAAACACTTTACTTTGCAACTTCCTTGTAATGAAATAAACATAATTTGTTATGTGGTACTTGCTGAGTTTGATGTTAGAAATATTGTTATTGCTGTGACTGTTATCAACCTGAACAATCCTTTTATTGCCAGAAGGCACAGACACACAAAAGCAAACTGATGTCACGGTGCAGGACTTGTCAGATGGAAGATGGGATCAACCAAGCAACCAAGAATAGGATGTCCAGGAACTGGGCTCGAAAGCCACTGTCTGGATTGACTGGAAGAGCTTTCTCTTGATTTAAGACCTGCCTCTTCAAAGTGCTTCTTATCTTGTTCTTCTGAAACAGGCTGGGTGGGTTAGTTAACATATGCTAATGTAGCTTCAGTTTAAGTGAAAGCTAAACACAGAAAAAAGGGCAATTGCAGAAGGAGAGGTGTATGATTTCACTCTTTGCAAGATGACCAGAGTTTCAAAACTTCTTGCACAATGTCAAGCATTCGATATTAGATAATTTCCTTGCTTGCCTAAAAAAATGTAACTGATTGCACAGCCATTTGAGTAATCATCCTTTTGCACACACAGAATGCTGCAAAACTGTAATTTCTTTTCTTTTATGACAGAGAAGTTACGCTAACTGAGTTTTGTATCATGGACATTAAACAATATTGACAGTTGATAAATAGTCTGTGCTTTATAATGTATGTTAATGTCTCCGGCACTTTGAGAAAGAGTGATCTTTTCTCACTTTGGAATATTTCTTTTATAAAAATACTAGAAGTGTTTATTTGTAGAGTTAATAATGCATCTTTCTTTGTACAACAGGCATGTCTGCACTCTCAGTCAAGATTTTTGAGGTATCATTGGAAGCATCATAAACTCATGTTCTTTTTGGTTTAAAGGGCTAGTTTTTCAGTGAGTGGTCTTACATCTCTGAGAGTAGCAAATGATGTTCTCTGTATGAAAATACAACAATAATAACAGCAATAACAACAATAATAGCAACAGTAACACATAACAACAGACAATGCACATAAGAGCACAACTGAACGATTCTGTCTCTCCCATTTAATAATTAAAGAGGATGGCTTTACTTATCCTTTGAAGAAATTCTCTTGAATGTGTTTTGATTTGTATATATGAAAAGCCAGCTGTAACAACGGCAATCCAGATTAGTGCATAACTTTAAGGAAATAACACTGCAGTAACGACTGATACAAAGCTGCGGCGCAATTTACGTTATACAACACTGTTTGAGGCGTGATTAAACCATGCTGCAACTCACGAGAGAAAATACACCCTTCACTATCTGTATTCAACTTAAAGGGGGCCTTAAACCAAAATGTAGAGCTGTGTTACTACCAAATACAACTGGGACTGTAGGGATGGAGGATTTTGTTGAGTTGTTTCTTGGGCAGAGAATTTTATGGAAGTATCTGCTTGTAAGAGAGAGAAAGATGAGACAGAAGAAGCTCAAAGAACAAGATGGAGACTACGACAGGACAGAAAACCTTTTGCAGGGAAAAGTGTTTAGAAAGGCAAGTTGAGTTTGAAATAAAGTAGACTTTGGAATAAATTGCCCAGAGATGTTGTGGCTGCCCCCTCCCTGGAGGTGTTCAAGGCCAAGTGGGCCGGAGCCTTGAGTCCCCTGATCTAGTTGAGAGGCGTCCCTGCCCATGACAGGGAGGTTGGACTAGATGATCTCTAAGGTCCCTTCCAGCCTAGGCCATTCTATGATTCTATGAGTTATGTATTGTCTGGAAAGGACTTGGAATGGTTCTTGCTGTATTTGTGAGAATAGGTTTATTGGTATTTGTGCATATATAAAGGATTACACAGGGATGGCTGACCACCACCAATTTATTTTTGTAAAGGGAACAACTCACATGAGTTCTTTTTCTTATTTAGCTAGTTTTAATTCAAAATAAACCTAATAATACCACTGTTATAAATGGTACTTGACACACATGTGAAAAGGATAAAACTGAGGACTTTATGACCCAGGTGGTCCTGCCAGTCCTGGATTAAAGCTAGCTCTGGCTTACTTCAGTGCTAAACATTTCTCTCAGAATTTCATTTGTTCACTTTGCAGATATCGATTAAGAGAAAAAAAGTGTGTAAAAAGAGAAAGTAGCACCCCAAAAAAAGAGTAGTGACTTTAATGAACGAGCAGAGACAAATAAGTAGCCTTTCCTTTTTCTATGGAAAAAAAGCCAAATCATTTCCACCCAAATTGCAACAAAACATAGCATTCTCTCTTTCTGCAACTTTTTACTTAGGCAAAATGTCTAAACACTCTGGGTAGCTTTTGAAAAACACACACTGTGCTGTGTGTTTACCTTGGTTCGAAATCGAAAGTCTCATTAGTCCCCTAGTCACAAGGTTTTAGTCTGTGAGCCAAGAGCGGATGAAACAAACCCGTGTTGCTGCTGAGCCAGTGCATGGCCCAGAACACACACAGGCATCAAATGGTGCTGGCTGAGGAATTTATCCTTCAGATTCCTCTGGGTAAATCCATGCTTTTTCTATTTTAGTGAGGTGACGGAAAACTTTTCCTGTCACAGTGAGTGTGGGCACATTTCCAGTCAGGGTAACGCAGATGTAAACGCCAATGAAGACAAGAGTCCTGGGGGGGGCTGGCACTTTTAAGGCCACTTAGGGAGGCATAACAGAGTAATCCCTCTCTTTTGTGGAACTAGCGCTGCTCTGTGTTTGATACTACTTCAGCATTTTTCACCATCTACACAACCGAGTAAAGGATTTGGATTACTTCCCAGAAATGCCTTTATGTTGTGCTGAACTTGCAGAGCATTGCCACCATGAGTGTGCCAGGCTGGAGAAGGCAGAGGGAGATAATTTGAAGAAAAGGCCATTCTAAACTGGGAGGCATTTCTATGTCCATATCAACTGGGTAATACTGGACAAAAGATGAATAGAACAGTATTTCAATTACAGAGGGAAATGGTTGGTACCTGCAAAAAGTTTTCCCTAAGACCAGTTTAACCTTATGGAGAAGAATGTAGCAATAACTGGCAGCCTTGACTGAAGTCTGGTTTTGAGTCTCTATGTCACTGAGCAAAAATAAAGAACAATCAGCCCGTTAAAGCTGCATCCTCAATTTTTATGGCAACTTAAGTCTGAAAGAATGAAGACCTTTGAAAAATTCATGGTTTAAACTCTATCACGTGGTCACATGTTATGAGGAAGGAGGAAGAAGTCTCATAAATTTCAGTTTAGAGATGGATAATCTAAGGCACCAGAAAGGTAACCACATCCAAAGCAGAACTGTGAATAAGACATGATTCCTGAATCCTCACCATGTGCTTTTCACTGTTATTATTTCGAGTATTTGAGGGAGCAATTTTTGGAGTGTCATCAGGTAAAACAATTCTTGAGTTTTAACTGTAGTTTTGTCAGGGCTACAAAGTTTTCTTGGGGAGTTAACTTTCAGGTGAAAATGCATTTTGCATTTTTATTTTCTGGTTTCTGAGTTCAAGTTTGGCATCTCTGCTGTCTTCCAACTAGGGATGAACATGCTGTACTATTTTTAATCACGCTCTGGATCCGTCCCTGGCTTGCTTCTAAAGATAAACGGAACCACATGTCGGTCCTTACATAAGTTGGTAAGGCCATTTCAGTTTTTTTGTTTCTTCCTCTTAGTATTAAGTTACATTTATAAGCACCTTCAAAAATACCTAGAAGCATTATTTATTTCACATGCAACAGCAGAATCTGCCTGGTTGGCAGTCTGTTTGCAGAATGAGTCTTACAAAGTAGACAGTGTCCACTTGTCAAAGTGGACAATCACAAACTAGCATACTAGAAGGGGAAATTTCCTTTTAATCATTAATTTCTTTTTAATCATTGTCATTTAACAGTTAATAGAGAACTTACATTGTTTATTCATTTGTATCTTCCCTGATTAGACTGTGTTCTGTGTAGTCATATAAAGGTTGTGGAGTTTTTTTTAAGGTGGTGAAGAATTTTCCATTCTTGTTATGTTAATGAGTTCTGCATGTTGTGTATAGGTATATGCTGTGTATAAAAGAAATTTATTCTGCAAATTTATATTTTTTTGTATTCAAGACGACTTTTAATTAAGGAACGTAGAGCTTTAATGAACATTCACTTTAGGACACAATTTTAAAATCTTATTTCTGACACTGATTTAGTGCATTGACAAGTGTAACAGAGGAGAGGACTATGAAGTGTTTTGAGGTTTGGTGCTGCAACAGATTTGTTGCATGATTTGAGAAAAGACAATACAGGACTGACATGAAAAACATGCTTAAACTCCAGTTGTGGATGGCTAATTGCTAAAGCAAAGCATCTCATCTCAGAGGATCATTCTAGTTCTCATAACGTGCAACGCTTTAATTAATGACTTGGCTGATGGAATAGGAAGTGCACTTACCAAATTTGCAAGATATGAAGGGCCATAAATATTTTTTTCAAAACAGGATTAGAATTCAATAAGAGTCAACGGACACAGAAGAACGTTCATAAGCAAAGTCACACACAAGTTGGAGAGAGACTGATTAAACAGCATTTTGCTTTTGTAAGAAAAAAAAAGCAAGGGATCTTTTGTGAGAGATGTGTAAGTAGGTGTGTGATATGCTCAGACCTCAGCTGGAGTACTGTGCCCGGATTTGAGCACTGTTCTTCTCCAGAGATGATGACCCACAGGAAGAAGCCCAATGAGAATAATAAAAACAACTGGAGGTCTAAAAACCATCACCTGTAAGGAAAGATTAAAATAACTGTGTTTATCTGAGAAGATGGAGGGGATACATGATGCTGTCAAATACCCTGAAGATTGTTTCATCCTCTGAGATAAGCTCTTTACCTCTTGACCTACACTGCAGCAAAGGAGATTAGGTTAGATTTCGGAAAATATGTCTAACTCCAAGGTTAGTTGGGCACTGGAATGCACTGCTCAGGGCAGCTGTGCTGTCTTCTACCACTGGAAGTTCTGAGAAATAGCTTCAGGAGCAGTTAACATCAGTCCTGCCTATTTGCTATTGTTTCGCACTTGTTTTTTTTTCACTCCAATGAGTGGGTTCGAAGAAAAACACATATCTCACTGGTTTTAACATTGTATCAGTTGAATCAGGGAAAGCAGCAAAAAGATAAGAGCTGTAGTTATAAGACTCCCATAAGCCAGATGACTATTTATGCAAATGCACCAATTAGATTTGCTTTCTAAATGCTTAGCTAAATATTGAAGAAATATGCTTGACTGGGAAATCCTTTTCTCTACTATGGTTCCTAAAATTGCTAGCAGAGGTAGTAGAAGGAAGGTGGGAAAAAATTCTAAAATAGATAAGATTTACAGTCTCTGTACCTTTTTTGTACATAGCAGATCATTCTTTGGTTGTTTTTTGTTGTTTTTTTTTCCCACTGTGCTAAGGAGTTGCAGTGCACATGTGACTTGTATTAATAGATTCATTCTTTGGTTTGTGTGAATTTATTGTTGTATAACATCTTCATTCAAAGGGAGAAAATAATTACAGTTTATTCAGTATCAAAAAAACCTACCACCTCCCCCCAAACAAGTAGGAAGTAGCACAGGCAAGTAGAAAAAAAGATTTCAAAGTTTATCTGCTTTATTTATCCATGAAATTGTTGAGATATCCTCCCCCACCACACACTTGAACATCTTCTATAAAGAGAACAACCATCTCATTCTTTTAGCCATCTCAGCCTGTAGGAGGAAAAATTTGATTAGCTAGCATTTGTGTTTGTGTGCATAGATGGGAAATTTTAATTAAATTCAGATCAAAGAAAAAATACTGCACTTAGTAGTCCTGCAGCCATTCTTGCCTTTAACAGAGAAGTCTGCCATGGTCCGGGGCTACCTTCTGCAAAACACCTTTGTCTCTTGAGATTTTTCCTCCCTGAAGCAAATTTCTCAGGTCTGGTGGACTGTAACTATTAGTGAAGGAAACAGACACGTCAGAAGATGTGGTCTCTCACAGGGATGGTTCAAATGCAACAGACGATCTGGACAGATCGAGATGCAGTTCAGGGAACTGTTTGCAATGATGTTTACCATATTTTACACTAGTATGTCTGAAGAGAAATTACTCAAGTGACACTGTCCGTTGTTAGTACATAGATTGTGGCTGAGCCTGTGCCAGGATACCTATCCAGCTTTCTATCTAGCTGGAGAATGGGAATTTCTGATCTGGGGCATTTAACCACACTGAGAAGCTCAAAAGGAACAGATTAACGGGTTTAACAGGCCGTGTGAATAGATTTGATGGGAACAGCAAATACTTGCGTTCATTAGAAACAACACAGTTTCAGCTAAGTCCATCCTCCAGGTTTTGTACATCGTGCAGTTTTGTTGAATGGCCCTGTCAGATTACATCTATTTAATCAGAGACAGCGCCCATGGCCGGTGTTATTCCACCGAAGCTGCAAACCGTACATCACTTTCCACCAGCAGCAGTAGTTACTTTGCTCATTTAGAACAATGCTGATGCATGTTTCCGTTTCTAAAAGGACTTCTAGTTTTCCTGATTGCCAGGCACCCAAGGGTACTAAAAGGCCTTAATTTCACTGATCAGCCTCATCTGGGGCCCCTCCTCAACCACCTTCATCCCATCATGGGCAGGGACTCCAGGCCTCCATTTAAGCTCAGGCTGAGGACCTCCAGCATTGGCTTGTGCTTTGTCTTTGGCGAGCCAGCCTTGGTTGCTCCCTCCTTGGATGAGTTTCAGAACTAGATTATAGTTGGAGGCCTACATATAGGTCTCTAGTTCCGTCTCTCGCTCTTCCTGACAAGATTTCCTGGGTGGATCCTGGACTCGATTTGACACCTCACCTTGTGTGATGGTTCCTATGTGTATGACAAAGCCTGTTGGTGTTGCTGTCCTAGCCCTGCTCTTGACTGTGCCCTCATTCGCGAGGTTACCCCTTGACTCCCAGCTTGTGATGCCTGGAGGAGCAGCTCAGCTCTGACAGTGATGTGCTGCTCAGGAAGGAACCAAGGGCTAGATAAAAGTACTCTTTTAAAACAGAATTTTTTTTTTTTGAAGGCTTACTTCTCTTATTTATGGCTCTGGATTTAATCCAAATTTTTTCAACTTTTAATTTTAACCATGTAAGTTATTTTCAGTGGTTTGTTGCTGCCTGACTTTTTAAAATATTGCATACAGCAAAATACAGGAGTACTTTGACAAAATAAATCTGTTGGTGAATAATTTTAGCACAGTCAAATGTCTTTGGAACTGGGTTGCTTTTATTTCTTGAAATGCAAGATGTCTAATCTGGTTAAGACAGCAGATTGTCATGCCAAGTACAGTCATTGTACCGGATTAAGAACTATAGGATTACAGATCCTAATTATAGACTCTTGTCAGTTTACTATGTCTTAATACATTGTTTTCAACTTCTGATTCCATTTGTCACATCACTTTTGCAATCATGTTCTTAATGAACTTTTTGATGCATCTTCTAATTTGGCAAACCTGTGTTCTGAAAGCATTGCCCGGTTTCTTTTGCATATCAATATTCACAAATTATATAATTTTAAAGGTCAGAGATCTTCAAACTAAGCATTTCTGTTCTATTAGGCTTTTCTCAACAAACTTCAAATTATTCTGTTTGAATACTCAACTTTCTGTGTGATCTCCCTTGTAGTCTGTGTATACATACAGAAAAGAAATTTAGAAAATATTACTATTTATAGGCAATATATTTACTATATGATAAATGGCATTGATATGTTTGTCTTTTGACATCCTCTTTGTCATACTATTTTGTCCTCAGTGAACTTCTTGCTTGATGGATACTACCATGAACTTGTCACGGTGTCTGTGGCTATGATCTGCCAGACTGGCCAAACAGGATTCTTTCACATTCAGTGGAAAGCTGTCAAGATAATTAACGTTTCAATTATTGACTGGAATGTGGCCTAGATTCCTTAACTGATGAATGGGATAAGATCTTGTTTACATTAGGTCTTTTGCTGAAGTTCCTCACCCTGGCAGCACATGGTTCAGTTCAGCTGCACTAACAAGCATGTCGTCCAGCCGATGCTGCTGTCATTCGAAGCGTGCTTTTTTGGCACTGTAATCAGACCAGTGGTAGAATGGAGTCTTGCTTATAGCAGTTTTGCAACATTTTGCCTTCTGCTTTTAAAGATCTAGGAAACGCAAAACAGTACAGACCAGGACTTCAAAAAGGAAAAAGTGAAGGCTGCATGTTAACCTCTGAAAAGATGGAAAATTGCCCCAGTTACTGTGCTTGCGTCAAGGTGACAGTGATGATGGCTTAAGGACATAGGCAAGTCAACATGAGAGGCAGCAGTAATATCTCTTTATCTGACAAACTAGTAGAACTGGAAAACCACATTTTTTTTTAGTAGGTGAGCCCTATTTTAGCTCTTTCGTGACCTTGTGCATACAAATTACAGTTCAGCCTTTTAATTACTACATATATTAGGCAGAACCTGATCTGGGGCAGTACATGCCCTGTGAATGAAAATCACAGGATAATGATCTGGCACATGCTTCATTTTCTCATTTTTAATTGTGTAATCCTGTGCCTTTGTTACTGCACACCATTAAACACAAAATTATTAACTTCCTTGTGTTTTTGGCCATAACAAAACACTTGGACCTTAACAGCCCCATCCCTGCCTGCCCTTGAACGGCAGCAGTGTTTTAACTCTCTCTTGCAGGTGAGATGGGCCAACCTCTCCCGAAGCCACGAGGGTTTGCAGCCTCCCTTTTCGCAAAACGCGGCCGTGCAGCACTCCTGCCCAACGCTGCGTCAGCCTTGACTCTCTCCTCTCTTTTGAACCAGGCCCTAAGGAATGGATCTAACAGCGTTTGGCACTTGGGGTGTTTGCCATGGGCCGCCCTGGCGCTCCTTATTCCAGGCCGGGGATTGAGGCTGCCGCCGACCGCCCCATCCCGGCCGAGCGGTGCATCGGCTCCCCCTCAGGCCTCCTGTTGCCAGATCGGCCGGCTCCTGAAACTCGGACTGTGCATCCACAGTGTGGCTGACTAGGAGGGCTGTGAAGGAAACAACCTTCCCTCAGCAGTACTTTGGGCC
>NW_009733318.1:4439-44513 GCF_000703405.1 Apaloderma vittatum | reverse complement strand
GAGCGGTGCTGGCGCGGTGCCGCTAGAGAAGTCCCGTCGCAATATTGTCACCTGTGCTCCGTTGTGTGTGTAACGGCACATAATGAAATAAACATTTACCTTCTGACGTGATTGTCCCCTATAAAGATCCCCATAACGAAGCCAGCCGGTAGATGGGAGAATTTCGGTGATGAATTGGATCAGTTATTGCCAGCCCACACCCTGTGAGCAGTTAGTAGTCATAGTCACATGGATTTAAAAATTGGGAGAGGGAGCGAAGTCCAACGCGGGCAGCTGCACCCAGCCTCTTTGATGGGTTTCCTCTGCCTTAAAGCAAGCTGTGAAATGCTAATGCTGTGGTCCAGCTATTGCCGACTAAATGAAAGAGTGAGCTGTAGTTACTAAAATGAATGATAATAACGGTTGTCACTGTACTTAGTCCAGTCAATGACAGATGTGGCTGTGGCTTGATAAATACAATGGATCAGCTTCTATGTGTGAGCATGTGAGAAGCCTGAACTAGAAATTAAACACATTAACATTTATCTATTTTTAATCGAGATTGGAGCAGCACAGTGTCATTGGCACAAAGCTTTCCTTATTCCTGTACTGACCATTAGGGCCTGACCCAGCACTAGAGCAAGAAATAGATCCAGGTTGTAGCCTCAGGAATAAAGTCATGTTGTGCTACGTGAAACTGTCCCCACAGGTCCAGCAGCTCTCCACGAGCAGGCTGGCTTATGTGTCTACAACACTGTCAGGAGAAAGATCAGTAATTTTCCAGAAGTTTCCAGACTTGCCCGACAAGCACAGCACTCAATGCTTTTTATGTGTAAGCCCCAAATAAAAAATGTGGGACACTGCATTAAACAGAAAATATTCACATCAAATCCCTAGCTAGCTAGAGGAATGCTTTCAGAGAATATTGTCACAACAGCTGGCTGTTGCAAAAACAACCTGTCTTCTTTAACATCCATCTCAGAAGCTGGAGGCATTCTGTATGTTACAGTTCATAGAGACTCAAGAGAGCTAACAAAAAGCTGGGTTGTTTGTTGTGGGCTTCTTTTTCCATTGCTGGCCCAACACAATCACAAACAGACATAATTTCTCATTCAGATCATGCTGTCAAGCTTATGTCTTAAAAGGATTCCCTAAAGAAATGCAATAAAGAAGTTCAACTGTGGGACATAATACACTGAAGACTGACTTTGTGAGAAAGAGGGAGGATTTGTTTGGTTTGTGTGTAGGTTTTTGTTACTGTGATCATCTATCTATAGTACTGGATTTCATGATAAAAGCTGACTTAAAAATTTCACAATAATGCAAAATGTAGTAGGTATGATTAGTAATCTAAGACAGAGAGGTCAGATTCAAAGAAGGATTTGTGTGAATTTTAGGCACGATGTTATGCTTTCAAGAGATTAAATGTTTAATTGAATTTTACTACGTTTTTATTGTTGATACATGGCATACATCAGAAAAAGTCTTCCAGAAAACTACTGAGTGCATGTGCGCAGAACAACCCCATATCTGGATAGCTGGGATTTAGTTCCTGTCTCTCTGTTTGCACTTAGAAGCAGGTGGATAAGTGTATAAATTTCCTGGGGACTTCAGTCGAGATGCATGGTGAGATGGTCTTCTGTGTGACAGCATAACGGTTAATAGCTTCACCCAGGAAGTGGGAGGCCCAAATCACAGATTTACTTCAGCCCAGGAGGATTCAAATCTCTCTCTCACCTCTCAAGAAGATTGTAGGTTAAATGGGGAAAAGAGGGATTCTTAAAGGAAACTGGGCTGCTCTGCAGGCAAGAATGTAAGAGCTGTGGGACCAGACAGACAGTGAGGAAGAGAAGGATCTGACAGGCAGAGCTGGCAGCAGTACAGCTAAGGTTGCCTAAGACATCACGCCGCAGGCTGATTTAATCCCAGGTAACTTTACCAAAGCAATCATCTGAGCTCACATTTTGCATAACTGCATTCTCCCATGCTAAATATATGAATTCCAGCAAACCTACTTCAGACCCAGTGAAGATGCAATTGTAAGAAACATGTGGTATTTGAAGTTAATTTTTCCTCTCTATTTTTAAGATCTCCAGCTTTTTCATGCTTTAGAGCAGGGACTTGATTTTTTTGGCAGGAGAACAGTTCCGTTCTGCCTTTGGCTGTCAGCAGAAAGATCTGACGAGATTTGACCGAAAGAGAGTCTCTGACAGAGTCAGCAGCAACATGTGTGAGAGCGTGCTGCTGAATCCAAGTGTGCCCCGAGCGAGTCTGCAGCCATCAAATTGACAGCTGTGCACTAACCTCTGTGGAGTCGTCCAGAGGTGAGAGCTGGGCAGCCCATTTAGATGCATTGCTTTAAAAATCACAGCCCAGCACATGCTGAAAGACTGTTGTGGGGCAAAAAGAAAGGGGGAGGGAAGGCTTTTAATGTTGTACAATTTTGAATTCTCTTTGGGCTTCATGGAGTCATAGAAGGTTTGGGGTTGGAAGGGACCTCTGGAGACTTCTGTTATTGTACCATTTGGAATTTTTACATTTGTGTACTTGAAAAGATAGTTTGCCAGGCTACAATCCTTATCATGTAAAAGGTGTAATTACTTAGTTACAACACCCGGCAGCATGAAAATCAAGACCTTGGCCCAACACTGCCTATCAAGGGAAGCACTGCTCTAGATACACCAGATCTTCAGACAAACATATGCCAACACAAAGTTGTTTGTCTGCCAGACAAAAACCTCCCTAAGCGCTGCAGGTAGGCCCAGGAGAAAAACAGGTCATTTCTCAGTTAGCTTAGATTCCTGGGATCAGAGAGTAATCCTCTCTTCCAACAACTAGCATCTGGTGTATGTGAAGGACATATGCAGGAAGAACAGAACCATGTGCAAAACCATCAGTTTTAGTCCAAACCCTCTTAATTCTACTGTTCACTAAACAAATTTGATTTATGCAAGTCCATTTCTTTAAAAGGTGTACAGTACTTCTAAACCAACAGATTATATAAGACCATCAGTTGTCCATTATTTAATGAAGTAAAACCAAAAAATAAATCAGAAAGGCTTTTAGGCTTATATATGACCACACGCTATTCTGCATCCCTAGAAAAGTAATGGCTGACCCAGCACGAGCTCACTACTTCATAAGCTCTCACCTCATCAAAGCAAAATCTAACAGTCACATTAAAGCCCCAAGAAGCGGAAACCACTCATTCTAAGCAGCAGGTTAAAAGCTGGCTTTGCTGTCAGCCCTGACATTGCGTTGCCTCCAAGCAGAACATTATACAGAAGTGCTTTATCCAAGGTTGTAAATGAAATTGGAAACAGAATGGGAGGAATTCAGTTACTGTCTCATTAAGTTGGTCATACCCTCTGGATCTGACAGATGGCGAATTTGCCAAAACTTGTTTGGTGGGTTTTTTGGGAGAGAACTATACAGTAAGGGATAAGCAAGTTTGAAAAGGAATTTGGACTACATGAATTCCCTGTGCAAAAGCAAGTGCCTGAAGTCAATTGATATGTCCCAGGACATCATCCTGGCACGTGGAAGATGAAAACCAGCACTTCCTGTGGCTGGGAACCAGGATGGAGCCACAGAAAGCTGGGACTTTTATTTGCCTTCTTGCATATTTTTTTCCTGTATCTGTACTTCAAAAGTCCCACTTCCACCAGTGTAGATAGACTTATTTTCAAAATCTATTTTGTTAGGCTGCGAATATTAAAATCTGCTACATTTTTTTAAATAGGTCCTCTGTGAAATATTTTATGGAACTCCCTCTAGAAATTTTAACAAATTCTCTGACAAGCATCATACTGCCACAGTGCTAATTTCAAATATAACATTAAACACTCGTGAAAATTGCAGTAATAGTGATTCTTGACCCCTTAAAAGTAATTTATATGAGTATGTGCTAATCTCATGGCAAGGTTAATGCCATCGGTAGGAAGTGTGGAACAGTCGCTGATACACACCACAAAGGAATGCCACTGATTTTTTAAAAGCCTCTGTGAGTTCAGTGAGGACTCTTGCTTACAGTCTGACACTGCCACATGGCCCTGGCTATATCTAGGAGGCACTTCTGATGGTGCTCGGGGTGAAAGAAGCCATGTGGGAGTTAAACACATGGGAGTATCTTTCTAGAGGCTTTCCGAGGTACTGGGCTGTTTTCGCTAATGATGGAAAAATTGTGCACCTGCTTCCTTCTACAGCTACAAATTATATGCCTAAATAAGGCAGATTTGATCCCATTTTTTCTTCCATCAAAAAGGCAAGCACTCAGAGGCTTTCCTCAGGTGCCTGTATGCTGATGCACGGCGCCTGGCAGTAAGGAGGAGCAGCTGTGAGAACAGGCACAGTTGCAGAGTCCCCAGCAGCAGAGTCACAAAGATTTTGTGGGGTGGTGCACATGACTGGAACATGGATACGGATGGATACGGGATATTTAGGAAGGACAGGCAGAGAAGAGCAGGGGTGTCACACTTGATGTTAAGCAGCTCCTTAACTACGCCGTGTCCCAGTATCAAACCGGAGAAGTGCCTGCTGAGAGTTTCTGAGTTCTGCTGAGAATGAGGTGGAACCTGGAGGGTGTTGTGATAGGTGAGCGCTACAGACGGCAGGCTAGGAGGAGGCAGGGGTTGAGGCTTTCTGCAAACTAGAAGTCTCCCACCTTGTCCTCACTGGGGATTTCAGCCACTGGTTTTCTGCTAGAAAAGCAGTGTGTCACTGGGCAAGCAATCCAGGAGATTCTTAGAGTACAGTGGTAACATTTTCCTAATACAAATGCAAGAGGCAGGCAGTCGTGGCCTTCTGCTTCACCCTGGTTCAACCTCCTGCTGAGGAGGAGGGAAGAAGTGGGAGTGAGAGCAGTCACAGAGCACAGCTCAGGCTGCAGCAGCCATGAAGTGAGAGATGCAGAGGAGAGCCAGCAAGGTGAGCGGCAGAGTTAGGACTCTGGGCGAGCAGACTGACTTATTCAGGAAATAGCCTGTGGGAAGCAGCCATGAAGGGGAAGAGTCCCCAGAAAAACTAATTGATTTTTAAAGAGGAGAGGTCATGCATAAACTATACCCTCGTGCAGGAGCACAGGAAACTCCAGCTGACAGCACAGCTGGCTAGGCATGGACCATCCTAATGAACTAAAATAGGGACAGGGAATATGCAGGAAGCAGAGGCAAAAAACACTGCTCAGGTACTTAAGGGTAAGATCAGGGAGGCTAAATCCCAGCTGCAACTAAAATTAGTGAGGGACATAAAGGATAGTAAGGTAAACACACATACCTACTGGTGTAACACAGGCCCACAGATGGATGGGAGAGACAACACAGTGACAGACAACACAGAAAATGTTGAAGTAATTAGCACCTTTTTTTACACCAGTTGTCACATATGAATCATATTCCCTGGCCCTTGTCTGTATCAGCACAGGCTGAGAAGGGCACTGAGGGAGCAGCAATTAGGGACCACTGAGACAATTTTCATACATTCACACCCATGGAGCCAGGCAGTGGTCATGTTGGAGTGTCAATATTGCTGGCCAGTGTCATTGCAAAGTCCCTGTCTATCATCTACAGAAAATCATGGCAAGCAGGAGAGGACCCTGATGGCTGCAAGAAGGTTAACTTCACATATATTTTTAAAATAAAGGTGTCTAGAAGGATACAGGGAACTGTAGGTCAGCCTGATTGATCCCCCAGGGGAAGATGGTACCTAACTGTGCCCTCTTCCTCCTGCCTGTGCCTGGAGATCTGGTGCAGGTCACCTAGCGCTGTGGTGGAGCTGAAGCTCATTTGTGTCAGATGGCACCTATGCTGAGCTCCCCTACATCTCTCATTCATGTCAGAAGCCTTGATGCAGGCAGCCTTCAGAGATGTCTTAATGTGGAGAACCACTCAGTGCTGAGCTGCTGGAGCTGCTGGAGCAGCCCCTGGCAGGAAGCTCATTTCTGCTCTGTACAGACACCCAGGCTGCCATGGTGACCGAGCCACCAGGTTCCATGTTAGCCCTGAAACATTTATCTGAGGGAGTACAGGGGTGCCCTGGATAAGAAAACAGCTTTGCCTTCCACTCAAGTGGTCGCTGCATGTGACATGAGAGGTGCTGGAACAGCGGTGGCAGAGAATCACAAGTGGTTCAGCCTCATTCATGCTGCCTGCTGGGAATGGTCCCAGGAACAATCCATCCCCACTCATTCCCAGACTTTGTCTCAGGTCCAGTGGGTTTTCCCCAAAACAGAGGCTAGACTGAACTGAAATTTTGCACGTTGGCCTATCAGGGATCAGCACTCCGGTTTGCTCACTAGCACGAATTTATTTTAGCTGAGCAGAAGACTCTCTCTGCTGACTACACAGGGAGCTGTAGCTCCTGCCTCAGCACTTCTGCTTCAATGCTTAAAGCAGATGGTGTGAATATCCACCTTGATGTAGGCAACTGGGCATGCTGCCTTTACTAAAGCATTTACTACAGAAAATGACTAGGTCCCTGAGAGACATAGCCTCATGTGTAAATACAGACATAAATGTGAGGTATTGGCTTACAGAAAGCAACATATGGTATTGTCAGCAGAGAATAAAGCAATATACATTTTATTTATTCATGTGTTAATATGAAAGATACAAGGCAATGAGGATGGTTTAGTATTCATCCTCCTCTAAGACATCAGCAATGCAGTTTAGGATACATGCAGCTTCTGCCTCTGGCAGTGACACACAGAGGTGACACTAAGTGTGCAGTTAACACAGAAATGGCATGTATCTTCTGTTAAACAATAGTACAGGTACCTTGAATACATGCTAGGGGAACACAGATGAACAGCACACATGCAGGTATGTAAGTGTAAGGGCTTGGGAAGTTAAGAGAACAGAGGGATTTTAGCGATTGCATCTTCAGTTGCACAATGAGACTGATAATCTTAACAACAAGATCACGAGACTTGGCTATGCTGAAATGTGTGTGCTTACTCTCAACACTGATGAGTATTAACCTTACATTTTATTTATATGCTAATCCTTACAAAAGCTTCCATTTCAGAGGGAAACACCTAATGACAAAGTGAGAATTTAACTGGTCTCTATTTTTCTGACAGTTTACAGCTGGAACATCTCTAAGTGAACAAGAACTATCCAAGGAACACAATTTGGTGACTGTATTTAACCACTCTTACCAAAAATACAGTTCTATGAGCAATAGAGTGGTTATTGCTCAGGATCAATGGCAAATGAGGAAATGTAATTTTATTTTCACACCCAGCTCTCTGAAACTGGCTATTAGAGGAGTTAGCATTGACAGCACCATAGTAGACAACATAAGAGTGAGAGAGAAGAAAAGAAAAAGAAACAGAAGAGAATAAAAGCAGCAGAGGAAGCAAAAAACTTGAAGTACAGTAGGAGGAAGTCAGCATCAAATAAATAGGCTTATGGGCTTTTTGGAACTTTCAGTAGTGAAGACGAAGAATAAAGGAGACAGAAAAATAAAGAGATCATTAGTAAACAAGTGGAAATCTAAGTTTTAGACACTGCTTCCCACTGTGTGGGGTCAGATCAGGACAATCAATCAACAACCAGCAGCTTTTATGGCAAAAAATTTCTGAACAACACATGGTATTTGATGAAAAAGGAGTAAATAAGCAATTGTTTGTGACAATCCCTCCCTATGGTTCCTCATGCTACTGGAATTGACATTGCTTTAAAAACCCTACCATATGTGTTTGTAATCCAATGGTGAAGCTGTGTATCTGAGTTACCAAACTGGCTGTTGTTAAGAGGAACTTTTGCTGAAGCAGAGGAGACTTTTACCAGGTTTCTTTATAGGAAGACATAGTCCAGATGGGTGTTTTCTAGATCTGCCTCAAAGTGTCAGCCTCAAACCCTCACGTGATTCTCTGGCAGGATCCATCCTAAGCCTTCTGTGAGTTGGGCCCTTTGTGAGGCACAACACAGCTGCTCACTCTGTGGAGTTGTACCCTCATCCTGCCTTTCTGTAAGGCAGACATGAAAGGAATGGATGACATTCCCTTCTACTTGTCCTAAACATCACCAGCCTTCACCAGCTCAGCTAATAGCCTGCCTCAGGAAAAACATTTATTAGTGCCCTGCCAGCTTGAGGTTTCAACCCGTGCCTGAAGGCTGCAATTGCTGCAGGATACAGGCTGGCCCAGCGCCCACGTACCTTCTCACTTGGAGCCAATGCGGAGCACATGGGAGTGGACGAACTATCCAAGCAGCCACCTGTGTGTAAAGATTTACATGCTCTTGCATCACCTGTTAATGTGGGTGTGAGGTTCACTGCCCGTTGCAGATGGGCAGCCCACTCAGTCTGTGAACACGCAAGAAGCCCCTCCATCCTGGGCATCCTACCTGCTGTTTCCAGACTTCCCTTGCTGCTAGAGGAGGGCAAGGGACCACTAAATCAGGAAAGGTTTGGGTTTCTGCAACCGTTGTCATTCACCGCAGACACACAGGTGAAGCCAAGATGGGCTCGTCTCTCATGAAGATGGCTGTGGACTGGGCTCTCACTCCTCTACAGGGATCAGCCTCTTCACAATAAACGCCTTCCCTCAACTGAGCTCACCTCCTCTGAGCCGGATGCAGTTCGGTCCCTGCGGACTAGGCTGTCTGACATTCTCCATGCAGAAATGACCTCTCCGACAGTGCCATTTTTCCCATTCCTGCAAGGAGCACATTTTACACAGCCTGGTGTGAGGACAAGTTCTGTTTGAACAGGAAAAATTACTTCAGCATCACAGTGATCTTTCCATTTTTTCCCAATAATCTTGCTGTGTGTATTACATTGTGCTTTGGGGCCAGCAGAATCTCAAGACAATGTTAGTTTTTTTGAGAAAATAGCAATATTAAAAATGAGATCCTTCTCCGAAAGTTTATAGTTTAGCCAAAACCAGAGGTACGGAAAATGGAACTGGCATATAAACTGAACAGAGCTTGCAGTCATGTTAACTGCACTGTCTATATTTTCCATGGGGGAAAAAGAAGGGTAAATGTATAGGCTGCAAGATTAATTATTTCTTACAGGCATGCTGATTCCTCAAATTCATTCTTAAAGAGTGAAAAAGGAAGAGAGGCAGGGCACCGTAGCACCACAAATTACGTTGGAACTTTCTGTAGTACTATTGCATTGGTGCCTGTCATTTGGAATTTTTGCATCAGTCATTTTGGAGTTACATGAAAGGACATAAAAAATCATTTTTAGTCATCAAATTCACAGAATTGGTTAAGGAAAAAGTGTTCATCAATAGAGATCAAGGACAGTATCTGAGTCTTAGAGGGGAGATGAGAGGATCCTCCTGGGTGTATGAGATCCTCAGAAAAAAAAGAATTACCAATGAGAGAAAATAAACTTTTAAAAATAGACCACTGACTTGTTGTAGGGGAGGGACTGCAAATGAGCAGTGTTCTTTCCTCACAGGTCTTGTCTGTCATCATGAAAGCTGCACTGTCAGCCTCTTCCTGATGCTGCCTAGGATCCCCACTCATTAGACTGAGGGTAAAGATGTTTGGGACTGGTACCCTGGGAGGGGACCTGCTCCTATTCCCCATTACATTGAGTGTCCACCTGGAAGTCTTCCGGATGATACTTGCAGGTGCTGTGTGATTTCGCTGCTGGTCTCTGGGAATCTCTGCTCACTCTCCCTCTCTGACACAGCATTAAGAACCAATGCCCTGTGCTAGTTTTGTTTTCTGATTGGTTGACTTATTGAGTTGGAGCATTGATTTAAGGTTTCTTTGTTGATGAAAGGGATGAACTTTCCATTCTAGAGAGACTTTGACCAACCCTTTGAGAAAACAAACTAACATATGAAGAGAACCAAGGCAGACCTATGGCTCAGGAGCAATGCAAATGCCTGCTTGAACCCAGAACTTTCTGGACAGGTTCACTTGAGGTTCATCTTCTGAGAACCTGAGAATCTCTCACAAGTCTCCATTGAAATCTTTTCCTCAAAAATTTTTTCCCTCTCTTTTTAGAAATTGCAAAATGGACAGCTGATTTGAAGTCCTCTACCCAGTAACCATCACCTCCTGAGTTCAAAGCAGAAATAACTGGTCTCCTCAGTCCCAAGATTGTAAGAGTTGGTTACTTGGTTACTGACATGGTCAAATCAACATGTTTCTTCCTTCATTTAACTCTTTGGAAAATTTTACTGACATTTTCAGGAAAAATCCAGACTGAGACAAATATCAAACTGGAGTTTATATAACAGAGTTACACAACTAGAGTCTATTATAACAGAGTTATAACCGTGTCTTATCTCCAATGGGAAGCACTAAACAGCTTTAACTGTGGCTGGCATCTGAAGAAGTGAGCGTATGTCTGCACCACACGCTGCAGCTTCAAGAACATATATCTGACCTACAGCAGGGTACTCGTAGCCACTCAAGCACAAAGCTCTCCTCGGGCTAATTCATCATTCACACAGAAGTTTTGTTAATGTGGTGCTGAACATCACACTAATGAAGCCATGTTGAACTGGTAGTCCAGGTACCACTGAATCCCTGAATATTTAGTAGCACATCTGCACTGTTTTTTGGCTTATAGTTGTCTGTTTTATTGCTCTTAGCATAAGCCACTTCATACAGGCATTACTTCATATGAGCATTACTTCATATAGGCATTATAAGCTATCTTCTCATAGTAAGTCATGCCTGAAGACAGCAACAGTTGGTCCTCAAAATTTCCTTTGCCAGAGGAGTAGCTTATTAATTCCTTTTTATTCAGTCATGAAGAATGCTGCATGCCCAAACTGTCTGTATTTGATGAAACAGAGTAAACCAATGTATTTGGCTTGCATGGCCAGGTTTCAGTATTGGGAAGGCTGCAGGGGTGACTTCTGTGAGAAGTTGCTGGAAGCTTCCCCTAGGTCTGATAAAGCCAATGACAGCCAGCTCCAAAGATGGACCCACCGCCTGCCAAGGCTGAACCTCTCAAGTGATGGCTCTAATGCCTCTGTGATAATATATTTAAGAAGTGATAAAAATACTACTGCACCACAATTTGCAGAGAGAGAGAGACAAGTGAGAAGATGTGAAGACATCAAGCTCAGTGAAGAAGGGGATGGGAGGAGGTGCTCCACGTGCCAGAGCAGAGATTCCTCTGAGCTGTGGTGAAGACCATGGTGAGGCATGCTGTCCCCTGCAGTCCATGGAGGTGACAGGGTGTGAATGTCCATCGGTGGCCTCTGGAGGACCCCATGCCAGAACAGCTGGATGTCTGAAGGACTCTGTGAGCCCGTGGGAACATTCCTTTAGTTGCAGTGTGTGATAGAACTCTTTTGGCTTTCTCTAACTGAAGTCAGCCAATGAAGGTACCAGTTAGGTTCTCTAGGACAACGTGCATGCATTCTTACTGTTATGATCTGGTATCTGAACCTATCTATTGGTCTAAAATCTATTACTGAAGTTCATCTGACCAGTGCTTTTAGAATTACCACTACTTTTGATATTAAACAAGACTCCATACCTCAATGAAAGTCAATCTCTTTTGGGATGGGCTCTGCCTGAACAAAAATGCTACAGGTCAAATATAAACCCAATCATCCTCCAGCACCCTGGGCTACTGAAACAAACACAAAAATGTGTCAGTGTTACAAAAAATTTTAACCAAGGAAACTCTCCCAATCAAATGATAGTTTAGAAAGCTGACATTGTTTTATTAACAAAGTTGCACAGGTTTGCTATACAAAGTCTGTGCTGCAACTCATTGCATCCAGTGCTTGGAAAAGAGCAACACCAATTTAAAGAAAAATGGTTATGAAATTTTTGCTGCAAGAGGTAACATTCCTTCTGTCTAATAATGTTGACACTTAAGTGCTACTAATCCTCAACAACAATATTTTGCTTCTTGGTTCAGTAAAATAATGTGGTGCTACAGCTGCTATTTTCATATCAACATCTGTCCCTGCCTTATGGAGATTTTGACTTTAAAAACAAAGTTAACCTAGTGTATGCCAGCTACTGAAATTTATAGACTATCAGTGAATGAAAAAGCATTAAAAGCTGATTTAAAATTGTAATATATCAAGAATAAGAAGTGTCTGGTGAAGTATTTAGCTAAAAATATGCCATGGAATTCTGAAGTGTTATTTACACATAATGAATTTGGAATACAAAGCCACAAGACTTCCAAGTCATAGATGGCTACACAAGCCATTTGGTGGCTAAACTGAGCTTTCTTAGTTACAGAACTCGCAGAAAAATGCCAGGAGAGACAATGCTGCTCTTCCAGGCTTCCTTACACAGGGCAATCAAAGAATACTTTAAAAGGATGAAATAAAATAATTATTTTAAAAGCTGCCTGATCTCACCTGAATGTCACTAGACAGCGCAGGCATGCCAGCAAATTTACCTCACGCATGGAAATCCTCATCTACCAGACTGCAGCTTCCAGCTGGAAACCTTAACTGCAAGCTATTACACTTTTGTCTAAAATACTGAGGAGTTTGTCACTTCTCATTCCCACATGGAAACATCATCAATTACCTTCAAAACTGGAGAGGTCATACTTCTAAATTTCATACTGGAAGATATATGTTACAGCTTCTTATTTTTTATGGCTTTCAATCAATATGTATGGATGCATTTCTTCATACATAGATGTTTCTCCTCTACTTACATTTCTGGCTTAAGATGACATGTAGGAATTAAGGTACTAAAAACATGTTGTGAGTCAGTATAGTCAAGAAGTTGTGGACGGGTATGTAAGTACAAAAAAACTTTTAAAAGAGTATTATTTAACTGTGAAGTAAAGTAGTAAAAACAGGAGGATCATCCAGCCCTAAACAGGTATTCTTGAGCATGGATAGCCAGCAGTCTGAATGTCCTATTAAAAAAAACCAAAACAGAGCATGCTCATGACACTGAATATCACACCATCAGGCCCAATAAGAGGCATCTGACTGTAAGTCCTTCTCTCATGTGCTTCACTGCACCATTTAAAACAGTTATTTTGAATTTTTTAAAAAAAGAGTAAAAGAGAATCAACCAAGTTCAAAGGCAATGTTTTTGTTATCAGGAATCAGTGCTAAGGTTGGAAACCTTGAACCAAGTTTGGCTTGATTTTGGAGGTAACAAGGATACACTACATATCTATACCCTTTGCCCTAAACAAGACCTCTTCCACACAGTATGATTTTCCTTCACCTTGTTCAGTGCAGCTGCTGAGGCTGGTAGGTTAAGAGCAAGGGACGCTGAGCGCTTGTGTGAAATAGATTGTTCCTGTGCAGTTGCTAAAATTATCATGAGGACTGAAAGAGAGAGCATGGATATAGCAGTTAACAGCTTATAGTTCCCTAAATGCTAATCAGAATTCTGCGTGACGCAGAAGAAACACTCCTGGAGCATCTTCCCTGCTGGACATCAAACCCCAGTTAGAAACTGAAGAGTTGTGAGGGCTTCTTAAAGAAAAGACAGCAACAGCCTTTAGAACTTAAATCTATTGCTGGTGTAGGTCTTACCATCTTCATTCCTTTTCCTCCACTTTCCTTAATAAATGGTCTAAACCACTTAGTGTTTGAACGTACAAAGTATTATGTTTACACTGAAGTTGCTAGGATTATTCTTCTGTCCAGCCAGCACTTCTGCAAAGCCTTCCCAGTAACAAGCATCCACATATCACAGAACTCTACCCACAGAATGCAAACTAAAGCATCTTCATGGTACATAAACCCTATTCCTAACCTCCTAAAGGGGGCTTGACAGTGTGCTCAGAAGGCAGAGATCCAGCTCTTGCAGAAACTAGCTGAGGAGTCGATTTCAAATCATAAGGCTCTTGTAGGATGACTTGCTGTTGTTCAATCTCTTTTATAGCAGGCAGTTTCTCACTTCTTTCAAGGGTGGTTTATCAAACATCTCAGAAAAGGTGACTTAACAGAGCAGAACCCTCTGCCTGGTTTGCATTCTCTCCAGCTATTCGGAGCTATCACTTTGCTGAACTTACAGTTCACATGCTTCTTAATCTTGCTGAGCTGCTTCTAGACAGCCACTAGTGTCAATTAGTCTTTGTCAACCTCAGGCATAGACCCAGCACCCAGCATGCATCCAGATTCTTCCCTGTTCCAGCTCGAGCTGAAATAAACCAACTCTGTGGCAGAACCCAGGGTCTGAACTCTTCTTTACAGTCAGGGGCTAAGGCTAGATCTAGTCACAACTAGATTCCTCTCCATGAAGAAGTTTAGAAAGCAAGGGGTCCAGTCTGAACCTCATGACTCAGCAGGAGGGTCCTCCCAGACTCTTCTATAATATCCACCAAATCCTTGAAATACCGGAACTGTAGATCACACACTGAAGATAACAGGGAATCTGTTTTAAACTTATCAACTGCTTTTTCTTCATGGGTTGTAATGAACTTGTGGAATCTGTTGCCACAGGAAGCTGTAGAGGAAAAAGGCTCAAGCAGGTATTGAACCAGTTCATGGACAACAGGTCCATAGACAGATACTGAAAGAACAGACCAGGACATTCTCCTCTAGCAACACTCACACAAAGAATGTGGATATTATTTGACGGGTGTGGATTATTTGATGGGTGTTTGCCTCTTCTCCCTAGTGAATGGCAATAGGACAAGAGGGAACGGGTTCAAGTTGTGCCAGGGGAAGTCTAGATTGGATATGAGGAAAAACTTCTTCACTGAAAGGGTGGTGAAGTATTGGAATGGGTTGTCGAGGAAGGTGGTAGAGTCACCATCCCTGGACGTGTTTAAGAAAGGCTGGATGTGGCACTTCAGGAGATGGTTTAGTGTTACGATGGTGTAGGGCTGTAGGTTGGACTTGGTGAACTTAAGGTCCTTTCCAACCTTTATGATTCTATGATTAGAGAAATATGAGTGAGATGGATGGCAGAAAGCAGATAGATTCATACATTCTCCCTAAAAATCTTTTCCAATCATCATCATCACAGGCTGGTCTAACACCACAGGGCATTTCTTGCATTCTTTGAAACCTGATGAGATTTCCATTAGATTTCCATCGGGCTTAAACTGCATCCAACAAACAGGCAAAGCTTTTGCTAATGCAGACTTTGAGGAAGGAACTAAGATGTTCATATCTGGTCGAAGAGGAATAAGCTTCTAACAGCCAACTTCAGGGACTCTGTGATGAAAATCACCAAAATGACTGGGGCACAAGGTCAGCAAAGAGCAGGATTAGGGGGATAATTATGTATTTGACTTACACAGGGTGTTGGAAGTTGGGGTGGACACTAAGACACGAGTCTCAGAGTGGTCATACTTTGAAACAGGATAAAGCATGGTGCTTAGTGGTACAGTAAAAAATTGTGTCCAATTTTATCTAAATTGGTTCAAATGAAGATAACAAAATAAAGAAATTAATAAAGCAGATATACAGCTTTTCCCTATGCACTTTAGCTCTTCTCATAATCTTAGGTCTTCCCAGAGAGAATGCCAACACTGCTACAATGCTTACAACACTAACCTTGCTTACCAGCCAGGGGCCAGTGATGGATACAGTATGACAACAGCACTTGTATTCAGGGTTGTTTTACAAAACACTGCTTTTGGAGGCTTTTGTAGTCTGTCATGTGTGTGTCTTCCCGCCCTCCGCCTCAAAAAAAGGTGTTGGGAGAGATAGCATGTTTTCACATAGTTGCTTGTGGCTTTCTTAAACTCAACAGCTCTTGAAATTATTACATCAAGAAAACTAATCTGTAAAACAAGGCAAAGCTGACATCCAGGGTTGCCTATGCTGCTCAGGACAATCAGTGATGAAAGATATGTTAATCCCACTGTGAGACAGATTGTAGCAAAATCAGCCCAAACATACTGTTTGGCATTGCCCCATCCCCACCTCGGTTTGCTGCATCAGTTTCTCTTTAACCTCTTTTGTTTAAGTAGAAGCAAGTGACTGACATGATCTTTCGACCATGGACTTTCAGCAGAGACACAAAGTGAACCTTACATTCTCAGTCCTATGCCACACAATTGTTCTTCCACAAGTCCTTCCATCATCCAGCAGGGTTTGTTTTGGTTTTTTATTTGTTTATTTTAAAATTAATTCTTTCTCTTGCTCCTATATTTAGTAGTTGTTTCACCTATTTCAGCCTCGGTAACCACAGGTCCTAAGCCTGTCAACCCAGAATAACTAGGCTGGCTGTACCACCACAGAAATTGCATTGCCTTTGCCTTTCCACTTGATCCTATTATGATGATTTTTTGGTAGCCCTCTCCCAGCTACACTTTTTCCTGGCTGAACTACAGGCTATGGCCAGAAGCTACTTTTAGTATTCCAAGTCAGATGCTCATTTGCCTCAGCAGTGACTGGCTTAGGCTGATACAACCATATTTGCAAGTTTATAAGTACAGATGAGGCTCTGATGCATCTGCTTTGTGGCCAGAGACTTGCCTGGCTTTTTAACTGAATGTAGAGTCACAGAAATATGTTTATAAACATCATAATATATCAAAAACACATTATTCATTTAGCTGAACTTGTATTTCAATCTCCGGTAATGTCTATCAAACACTAACTTTTATAAACATCATTAAAAACACATGATATAAAGGATAATAAAAATAGAGACCAAGGGAAGTTAATCTCTCAAAATGTAAAGAAACAGAATCTGGATCCCTAATCCAGTCTTATTATTTGTTTCAAATTGCCTAGGAAGTCCACCCAAATTACATATATTATTAGTTATTACCAAAGAACTTGTTTTCTGTTGTTGCTGTGGTGGCCACATCTGCAAACTCAGCTTTGGAGTGAATGTTAATAATCAGTCCTGAAGGAAATTGTGCTTATCACTATCAGAGCTACTTGGAACTATGCAGATACGTATTTTTCCATTTAAACTCAGCATCAGAAGGAAAGGTTAATTCTACAGTTGACTTGTCTGTGCAGAACATAAGGAAAATTTCATAGTCCATGCATCAAGAACTAGACCCAAGTCCTGACAGAGCAATGCTCAGTGTGATAAAGAATACAGACTTCTCAATAATAGAGAGCCCCACATGCTTTCCAAGTATGTTTTGTTTGCTAGCATGAGACCAGCTCAGTAAGTTCTTCATCTTCCACAAGCTTTCTTGGTATTAACATTCTGTTAATCCAATCACTTTATATTTACATGGTCCTAGTTAGGAACTGGCTTTGAGAAAGCGAGGCTTTATTTTAATTACATGGCACTTAAGAGTAACAGATATGAACTAAGAATTTAAAGAGGCAGACAGGGCCATGTAGGAAAGCAAACTGTTTTTAAAAAGCTAGCTTGCTAGTGAGAGAGTGATTAGCTTTTCAGAAGTTTGAGTTCAAACGGCAAACTAAAGAAACCTGAAAAATAGAATTTTCATTGCCTACTTTTTAATGCACAGGCATAGCATGAGCTAGTTTAAATGCACAGGAATTATTTGTTCAGCCAAAGTCTTTTCCATCTCACTCCAGAACAGATTAGTACATGGTAAAAAATATTTTTCTAATCAAGGCTGCAAGATAACTCAATACTTCTGGTATACCAGTTGATGTGGATAACATTTAGCATAAGATAACTCTTTAGATTTTCACCTGCTGTTGTTTAATAGATTTTCTTCTGTCACAATCAGGTGTTTTAGATTGTTTTAATTTTAAACCTTCAAAAACGCTAGTAAGAAATAAATTTGATGGAAGAAGTAGCAAACAAAAGATATGACAAATCTATGCTACACACCAATAAATAGGTCTGAGGTCACACCTTATTTTTGTGCATTTGTGCCTCTCCATGCAATGGTTTAGAAACCCCTAAATCGTTAGGTGTTTCTAAAGCGAATAGAATACCTGAAAAAAAAAAAAAGAATAGGGAATATGAAATGCAGGTCACAGCAGGATAACTTATCTGGGTTTTGGTTTGGTTTTGGTTCGGTTTTTTTCTTACATATTTCTGCCATTTTTCTACCAGTTCTCTATCTGCTACAGAACAGATGCAATTCAGCAAGAGAATAAGGGCTGTATGCTGCTTTTTAAGATGGGAGAAAAGACCACAAAAAAGATGCTTGCATGGCTATAAACAAACAAAGAGCTTTGAAATGAACTGTACAAGTCCTGTAGCAACATATGCTAGAAACCATCTGCATAGGAAAGAAAACAGGAGGAAGAGAGGAAGAAAAAGACTAGAACCTAAATTTCAGTACTCTCAATTGCATTTTGTTTAGTATTTATTTGTTTTAGTATTTCCTCTTGTGTGTCCGTTAGAAAATATTTGTAATACTAGAAAGGGATGCTAAAAATGGGTAGTTTTCTCTATGCAATAAGTGGATGACAATATGACTACTGAATATGTAATTGGATTGTTCAAAATAATTTGTACATCAGTGAAAGTAATTGTGTGTGATTAATTTAAGTCTGAGGAATAACAACTGTCACAGCCCGAGCTGTATGAAGTATGATTCATCTAGCAGACTTACAACTTGTTGATAATACACAAACCTTACAGCAACAACCAATTTTAATTTGGCCTAACAAGAACAGTTTTTGCATAGCATCCAAGAGACTGTTAAATCATGCAACCAAAAAATTACGTGAAATACTGTATTTCAGAATCTGTTTGGTTAATGCATCATAAACACCTTGCTGTTCTCTATCCAACAAGTCCCATGCAAGAGTACAGGCTTCACTATTTGAGTTCCTATACAGAATGCAACTAAAAATCCATCACTGTATATACTTTGAAAATCCCTGAACTAGACCTTAAATTGATAGCAAAACACCTCAAGTGTAGCTTTTCTTATATAATTCTTAACCCATCATTCAAAACATGACTTATGTAACATGTCCACAAGTACTGGAGTTTTTCCCAACAGAAGTTGATCTTTAATTTATTTCCATTCACTTAAAAGTCACACCTGAGGAGAGATTCACCAGAAACATTTCAAATGGCCATAGTCAGAAAGCTTGAACCTCGAAGGAGATGGAAAAAGTACTGAACAAATGCAAACAGGGTTGAGTGAGGTAGATACACAAATGCAGGAATCTTGTGGAAGTGGTTGCTTTTGCAGTGGTCAGCATTCAACCACAATTCAAAGAGATCAGGCTATAAAAATAGAACGGTGTCAGCTTCAACAGACACAGAAGTTCAATGGCTGAGATATACGGTTCCAATTTCAGCTGTGATTGTTGATGCAGATAAGACTATTGCAAGCCAAATGTCATCTTACAAAAATTATGTCCAAGTCAGTTCAGAAATATCTCAGTTCACTAACTCAAACTATGTTCAATGCAAATAGTGCAACTGGCAATGATGAAGATGCTTAAATCAGCTCACTGCTAAGGCAGTATACTTTCTGTGCTCTGCAACACATTAAAATCTGCCTTTTAACCCCAACAGAACAAATAAGGCTTAGCTGGCAGGTAATTTCACAACTAAGAAAGGTCAAATTCATTTAAGGAACCACAGATTTAAAATTATCACCTGAAATTCTTCGTTTTGTGCTGGTAAAAATTGTGTAGATGTGTACCAGGACTCAACTTCTCCAATCCTACGCTGATTCACACAGCCCTGAACACGACCATCAGACAGACACATCTCAGAGTCAAATGCTTTTAACATGCCATCCCTGCAGTAAATTGCAAAGTAGATGCTTCCTCTTCTAATTGAGTTTGATTCCAGGCTTGTGTAATCCTGGTCAGCTTTGGGCTCCACTCAAAGACTAGAGAGAGCTCAACAGCTCTCAAGGAGAGAAAGAGAGATATCCTTCAAAGGTTAAGGCTTCAATTGCCATTCTTTATCTCTCTAGGCAAGCAGTACTTTATCATAGCAACTTAAAAGCTTCTGGGCAGGTGCAGTGCTCCTTCAGCAGCAAGAAAGATAGCAGCCTCTAAAAACAGGTTGCCTGCTTTAGTGTCATAAGCACGGCTCTTGCAACACACAAACTGCCCAAGCAGTCTGTGAGGCCAATTTTATAATGAGCTGAAATACGATGAAAGTCAATCTTCATCCCATGCAAACCTCCAGTACCAGGTGCTGCATCACTTGACAGCTGGTACCACGCTCATTAGTGTGATCTCCTATTGTCCTAATGAGTCCACTGGCTTGTCAAGAGCCCTGCATCCTCTGTTACCTCAAGGATTGCATGCTTTTCAAAACTGCTCTCACAAGAGTACAGTGTGCCTCGAGGTGATTAATTCACAGTGAAAGTGTTTGAGTGATACATTTAATCACCTAGACTTTCTCAATTTGCACCCACAAGGAGATAAGACCATAGTCAACACTTCCAAGAAACTAAATCTTTTCCAAGTTTTTTACTTTTTCTTCTTTCATCTGATTTCAATTGCCAGAACATCTCAGTTTCTCAAAGATGCATAGTTCTAGCACACTGTCAGCCAAAGTACCTGATGCAAGTCCATTTTTATGATAAAATTCAATAATAGTTCAGCTGACAAAAATCAAGATTTTCACTGGATTTTAACCCACAATGTTACTTCACCAAAACATGATTTTACATCAAGTTGCTGCTGGCAGCAGTGTGATTTTAACAGGAGCAAAGTAGGTGACAATCTATCCCCTAGTTTCACAAAGACCGAGTGGAATTTCACAAAGACTTAGTGGAACTTCCCAAACTGAACTTGCCGTTATGCTTCAGCTACATCACATAAAATTTCAATATACTTATATTTATAAAGATTACGGTAAATATTAATGTTATGCTATTACAAAAGCACTACTTAGCCTTTGTAAGTCTTCACTATAATTAAATTTTTCTTTATAAAGCAATTCAGAGTCTAGGAAGAGTAATATAAAATGAAGTAGACTAGAAGAATTCAGTCTCATTTTTATATAACAGCATACAATGCTTAGGCTCTAACTACAATTAATTGGCTAGTAGCCTTTACAGCATACATTTGTTTTGAAAATAAAAGATAAATGGAAAATAATTACACATGCTAATGCCTAATTTTAAACAGTCTCATCATGAGAATGTACAGATTTTTGCAGTTCTCTTATTTGTCCTTGGCTGACTCTAATAAAGCAAACATATAACTGGTTTCCCCAGCAGTGGGATCACAAACAAGTACTCTAAAATCTGTTTATATAAGAGAGAGATAAAAAGAAAAAAAGGAAAGTTAAGGGAAAGCTTCCCAATCATTTTCCAATTAAAACCCTAGCCCTGAAACAGTTCTAAACTTAGATAATGAGAACATAAAGGCAAGCCGTTAATTATTTTTTATTTCTGTGAAAATTGCAAGATATTTTGAGCATAATTGGTACCACTCCTCTACAGTATTACCCCGAAGACACTAGGCGGAGCTCTAATTGTTCCCCAGAGAGACTAATTACCACCTAATAGCTGTTAAAGTAGGCCCAGTTGATTGGGTTTAACATGGATTTTATGTAAAAAGTACGGAAGACATCCATACTGCAGAAATGTAAGTTTATCACTAGAGGTAAAAAAGACTCCTCACAGAAGAGATTTTGCTAGTGTTTCCTTTACTGTGGCCTCTCTCTCTCTACATATTTTTTTTATATTTATCTACCTATACATCGGTTCACGCTGTTCTTCCTATGCACATACACTGTGTGTTCCCATCAGAAGTAACATAGTGATGGCTACTTGTTGTAGCATATATATAACAATGTACATATAAACAATTTTTTTTTTTTTGGTTTGGAAGAACACTGTACTGACCAGAGGTAGATAGCAACGCTTTGCAGAATCCTGATTTAACATAGACTTTCTTTACACATGGCATTTAATAATGTCTTTAACTCATTAGACATACATATATAAGTCATACACAGTTCGATACCAAAATCTGCAATACAACTACCTTAGGTAACATCTGGATGGCCACAAACGTCTTCCCTGGGGAGCAGTTTTGCTCTTGCAGTTCATGCAGCATAATACAGACCACATCTACTCTATCACATCCACATCGCACTTGCAGTGCTCAGGTATCCATTCTAAGAGGTTCTAAAATGTTCTTTCAAAGAAATATCAGAGGTTATATTTATATGATGCCAGCCTGAGGTTCCAATAACCAACATTTCCGTGCTGAAAAGGGATCAGCCAGCTAGATATTCCAAGGCAAGACAGGTACCCAGCGATTTACAGCTTAAGCATAATCTATCAACCTAGAAAATCCCACCATAAGGATGGTGATGCTTACACTCAGCATCCATAGGCTCCAGATGCTGCAGATAACAGAGAAAACTGGGAAGTATTTAGATGACTTGATAGTCTACCTGCACATTAGCAAAACTCTGATCCTGAAGCATGCCCCTAGCTTCTCTCTGTTAGATTGGATAGTAGGTATTTAATCTACTTTAGAAACTGATTTGCTAACAAGAGAACGAAGCAGACTGATGCTGACCAATGGAGCCCTGCAGTGGTTATTTATAGTTCTTAACGGAATTGGAAAAAATCAGTGCTCTTTAGGAAATAAGAAGCAACTGATATTAGAACTATGAATCACGCCTTTGGTAATTGAAGGAATTTGAAAATATACCAGACAAATAGAACAAAAGGTTCTATTTACAAAAATTTTTACTGTTTGGAGCTGCCATGCATTGATTTTGTTTTCCAGAAAGGCAGACAGAAGTAACTCTGGAAACATCCTAGCAACTACACATCAAAACACTCAATATTCATCATTGTCAACTTGAAATCAGAAAGTTGAAACAGATACTTGAGTGATATAAGTCACACTTTGTGCAAACTCCATGCTTAGAGGCAATCTACTAGTAGCAGAAGTCACCTCCTCAGAGAGCAGCTTGAAGTGACAAAAGATTGAGAAGTCAAGGATCATCTCAGGATCACTATCCATGATCTCAGCAAGATTCTCTTAATTATGTTGAGGAGTTAATGCCCAGGACCAAAAGCAAACTGGAGCTCATATATTGCAGTTTTGGTGCTTGAGCACAGTGCTAGCCAGGAACAATGTGCTTGAAGTCAGGACAACCTTTTGATATTTGGTTGAGAGGCAAGAAAGACTAAAGGAAATGGAAGTGGTAGGACTCAGTGGTGTGTGCCTAAGTCTCAGTTGCTTCAGTCATAAGACGACCTCCATTCTTTGTTCAGCTTTTGAATAACATTCATTTTCTAATCTTGGGATTACATTTGAAGCTCAATCTCTTATGTAAACTTGGAACCTCAATGTCTCCTCATCTGAGTCTGTGACAACCTTCCAATAAAGACACCAAATGTTTCAAACTGTATGTAATGAGGAGAAACTTTTTCTTTAAACAGCCATTTTTGTTACTGCCACTGCGTGGAAAAGAACCACACGCCTGGGCACTGCTATACATAGCTCAAGTCTCATAACATTTAGAGGGCACTGCCTATAGCGCAACTGAGATCAGTAAAGCCAACCTCTGCCCACGCAGCTCAGCTAACTCTAATTCTGAAAAAAACAATCTCATCTTCAACTGTTGTAGTACACATTTTTGGAATTTGCAGCACAGATCCAATCACCTCTACCTCAAAAGATGGGCTCTAATACATCCCCATCCCGTAGTGAGCGTAAGAGAAGCTTATGAGTGCAACAAAATGCCAACATCAGTGCTCGCCACGGCTGCCTCAATCTCTGTGTATCCATTCAAAGCCCAAGACAAACATTTTCGTTCCTTGATCCAGTCGATGATCACCAAATGCTACACCCATAACAATATAGTTTTCCAGCATTCTACCTTCATCCTGGCTTCACGTATCTTCAGGTATGAGCCAGCAGTGTGCCCCTGTGGCCAAGAAGGCCAAAGGCATCCTGGCCTCTCTCAGGAATAGTGTGCCCAGCAGGACTGGGCAAGTGATTGTCCCCCTGTACAGGGCACTGGTGAGGCCTGACCTTGAGCACTGTGTTCAATTTTGGGCCTCTCGCCATATGAAGAACATCGAGGCACAAGAGCATGTCCAGAGAAGGGCAACAAAGCTGGTAAAGAGTCTAACAATGGGCACCTCAGAGAACTGAGGTTGTTTAGCCTGCAGTAAAGGAGGCTGAGGGGAGACCTTATCACTCTCTGCACTTCCCTGAATGGAGGCTGTAGTAAGGTGGGGTTTGGTCTGTTCAACCAAGTAATAAGCAATAGGACAAGAGGAAATGACCTCAAGTCATGCCAGGGGAAGTTTAGATTTAGATATAAGGAAGAATTTCTGTACTGAAAAGGTTATCAGGTATTGGAATGGGTTGCCCAGGGCAGTAGTGAAGCCCCCATCCCTGGAGGTATTTAAAAGTCATGTCAGTTATTTTCGACCACTAGCAATAACTTCACACGAAGTTATTAGACTGTGCTTCAGTGTTGCTTGTTTCGTGCTTCAACTCACAAGACAGACCTGCTTCTGGAGTCTCATTTGAGATATTGCCTGGTCCAAACATCATGGATTCAGCTCCTAAAAACCTGTTAAATTCCACAGCATCATCACCACAGGTTTTATCCTGATGCCTGGTGTGCAATATGCCACAAAGACGGCAGCATAAAACTATTTAAAATCATGTAACACCGCAGTAGGTTTACAGGAGTGCTACAAGAGTATGGATGACATTAAAAAAATCCTTAAGAAAAGTCTTCAGGATGATTAACACAGCCTTGTAGGTGTTCCATCTTGGCTTCTGAACAACAGTTTCATGTTTCATTGAGTTAAATTTATGTAATGCTATAATTTTTTATTGATTGCTGTTACAACTGCAGGGAAAAAAATGAAGATTTGGGGAGCATTTCATATTATGCATGAAGCAGCTGCTGAATTTTGACATTGGCTGGATCACGTCCATCACTCTGCCCTACACAAAGCAGCCACAATTCCCACATCCTTCAAATCATACTTGCTGGAAAGTTATACAACTAGATTCTGTTCAATCATTGCGAGGATTTTGGATATCTTCACACCATCTTTTTCTTTTGTACAGTAGACAAAAACATTGAATAACTTTAAAGTAGTGCTTGACAATTTATTTAACATAAAACCATTTTTCTATTTTTCCAGACTGTGGCGCCCTAGCAGGTCACCAAACTGTTACCTATTACAATTTTGCCTCTGTGTTTCCATAATACTGTTTGTTCCATGCTGACACTAACAAAATATTTTCTAGGTTAGAAAGGAAGAATTCAGTGAGTTTAAAAATATAGGCAGAGACTGGGATATACAGCTGAATGAAGTATGTGCAAGGAAAGTTAGAAAAAAATGAACCCTTTTAAAAATTTGTCTTCAGTAAGAGGCAGTGCCTACCCAGCCCAGTGCACAAGACTTTAGCCCTTCCAGGATCTGTCTCTTAGATATGCACAAAAATAATTCTCTCTTCAGTGAAATATATCCAGTGGATACACCGTTGCTGCTACTACTAAAAGTCCAAGATGAACCTGAATCACATAATACAGCTGCCTCATCTTTCTACCTAACCTCATGCATTCAAGAGCTGAGATAGTCCTTCACAGGCTGGACGTCAAGCAGCCCCAATTCCTATGCCTCCACAAGAACAAGATTCTCACATAATTATCATCATCATATTGCCACTAGCCAAGATACCAAAAGCCACATAATCACTGAATGGAGATAGCTGTAAGTTTCTAGCCTTATACAAGCATCAGGAATCACAGCTGACATCCTTAACCAGCTATTAGCTATAGAGAAAGAGCAATAAAGCAGAACAAATCCTCATGAAGCCATTAGCGAAGTACAAGGCTACCACATTTATACCATCCTTGCATAGGCAGGAATTTAGCCTTTTGGGGAGAAACACTGAAATTTTTCTATAAATAACACAGATTCTCTGGGAAGCAAGGATCAGGAAAAGGCTGAGTGCTCAAACGCCCGTTCTGAATTCAACCACAAATACATTTCACCTTATCAGAGGTGAAAGCCTCTGTACTACTAGTACAAACATCAACCATTTGTACTGGTATAATTTTATGTCCACTTCCACACCAGTGCATAGGTATCATTGATATTATTGATAGATATTGATTCCTTGGAAGGTGATGGAGCAGCTAATCCTGGAAACCTAAGCACATGGAAGGTGACAATCATCAGGAAGAGTTAGCACGGAATCACCAAGAGCAAGTCACTCTTGACAAACTTGATAAACTTCTACAATGAAATGACTAGCCTGGTAGACAAGGAGAGAGCAGTGGATACAGTCTACCTAGACTATATTGAGGCTTTCAACACTGTTTGCCACAAGATCCTCATAGAGAAGCTGTTGAAGTATGGGCTGGATGAGCAGACAGGGAGGTGGGTTGAAAACTGGTTGAACAGCCAAGGCCAGAGGGTGGTGATGAGCTGCACAAAGTCTAGCTGGAAGCCAGTAACAAGCAACGTAGCCCGGGGCTCGATACTGGGTCTAATTCTGCTCACCATCTTCATTAATGGTCTAAGTGGTGGTGCGGGGTGTAAGCTCAGCAAGTTTGTGGATGATACAAAACTGGGACCACGGGCTGATATGCTACAGGGCCTTGCTGCCACTCAGAGGTACCCTGACAGGATGGAGAAATGGGTCAACAGGAACCTCATGAAGTTCAACAAGATGTGCAAAGTCCTGCAGCTGGGGAGGAACAACCCCATGCACCAGCGCACACCAAGGGCCATTCAGCTGGAAAGCAGCTTTCAGAAAATGACCTGAAAGGAGCCTACAAAGAGGGTTGAGCCAGACTCTCTTCAGCTGTGCCCAGTGAGAGGACCAGAAGCAATAAGCACAAACTGAAACATAGGTGATGTCCTTAGAACATCAGGAAACACTTTTTTACTGTGAGGGTGACTAAGCACTGGCACAGGTTGCCTAGAGAGGTGGTAGCATCTCCCTCATTGGAGATATGCAAAAGTCTGGTCAAGGTTCTGCACAATCAGTTCTAGGTGACCATGCCTGAGTGGCAGAGGTAGACTAGATGACCTCCAGAGGTCCCTTCCATTCTCAATCATTTTGTGATACTATATTTATTGGTTCCCACATTGCTTCCCCCTCAGCTTCACTGAGCCACTGGGACTATTTCTCCGTTGTCGTGATACTTTCCATCTCCTCAGCTGCACTTCGGGACAAATTTCTCCCCAGTATTTGCACAGTAAGGCCACGAGTGTCAGATTAGAGCACCACACAAATGAATAAAAACAGCTGGCCACATATAGCAATATTTGACCTGAGCAGTCCAAGCTCCAGCACTGTTTCCTATTTCTTGGACTTCCTGAGCCGGAAGTGAATCTTTGTAGTTAATAGTCATTAGCATATTTTTCTTCTATCATAGAATCATAGAATCTTCTATGAATTAATCCAATCATTTCTAGAACACACAAGTCTTTAGCATCCACAATGTTGTGTGATGAGCAGTTCCACAGCTAAGTAGCATGTTATGATGAATTATATTTTGCATTTGTTTTGAACCTACCATGGACTAGGTGGTTTTGACGCTCACTAACTCTTCCAAAAAAATGAGGATACAAGAAGTTCCCTATGCAGTTTGTGCCATTCATAGCTTTATACATGCATAATCCAGATCAGTTCTCTCTTTGAGACCAAAGAGCATGGATGAGGATTCAGCAAACTGTTTCTCATTTCATTCCTTGATTGGAAAATCAGCCATCTACTAGACAGAACGTTTCCAGTGTCACTATATTCTTCTTGAGATAAGAGGACCAATTATAAAATGTTCACGATGTCAGTATACCATAGATTTATACAGTAACATATCCATTTAATGATGAACAGTTCAAGAAAGAAAAGAGCACAAGCAAAGGATGTTGCTGAGAGGGGATGATGTTAATTACATCTAAGCTTCACAATGGAGCGTGATGGCTTTAAAGCTGTGAATAAGCCTGGGAAATGCAACATTTCTACACAAGGCAGTCAAAAGGACTCTTGTGACAGAAACAGCAGCTGCAAAGAAGAACAAGTAACATCCACAGAATTTGTTTTAACCATTCATGAGACAAGTCACAGCCACAGGGTCGATGTACAAAACCACAGAAACAAGTTACAGCTGCAATATTCAGTGCCTTTTTTGCTGTGTGTACAAAAAAAGAGCTTTTGGTCCTCCATGTAGGAAAAAGAAAATAAATTTATTATAGTCCTCTTTCACCAGCAGATACATCAAACAAGACCAAGAAACATTGCTTCTTGGTTCCTTACTTTCATAAACAAGAAGGCAAAAAGTCTATGCCACAACACACAGGCACATGCCATGTACAAAAGCTGTTTACTTTGGTCTGTAGCAGTATTAGTTTTGCTGAAAATATAGCAATCACTCAAAATTTGCTTATCCTGACTCTGCACAACAAAGGCTCTTCTCATAAAATCTGCGCATATCTTGTATTTTCAGACTGCTACCTTCATCAGTTCTACAATTTCACTGTCTGCCAAAGCAAATGAAGCCTGAAAAATAGCATGTTAGCATGGAACAGAAGCAGTCACTAGATTTTCATGGTAACAATCTCCAAAACAAGTTCATACTATTCAAAGATGTATTCATCAGCAGGAAATGCAGACCTGACAGCAAATACATGGTGCATGAAGCTCTTCCAGATAGCAATGATTTTAATTTGCTGAAGATAACTTGACATATTCTGGCAATATCAGGAAGCAATACTCACACCGATTATTTTGGCTAACACCTGTAAGCAATGTGCATACTGAGCATTTTTACCCTAATGAACACTTTCAGGTGTCATACAAAAAGTGAAATAGAAAATTAAGTTCTCTATACAGAATCATGCTTAAAACAAAACACCAGGTTCACCTTGGATGTTTACAGAGGAAATGAAAAAACAATGCAAGACTGAACAATAAATAGAAGGCTAAATACAGTGATTATTGTCGTGAGTGTAGTAAGGCTGATGAGTGAGGATCAATTGCATCAACTTTGCACCGACAGGATAATGCGGATGTGCTAACATGGCAGATTTAAGCCTCCTCTGCAAGTTTTTCAATTAGCAAAAAAGAAGGAACAATAATAATTTTGCCATCAAAAGCAGAATTGAGAATTTTTTTTTACATTATTGAAGAGAAGCAATCTGACAGAAGCAATGATCATGGCAGATTACTGTCATTATAAACATTTTTTTAAACTCTTCTTGCGGTCCTAGCCTTGTAAACCTTACACTTGAACTCTGAGCTTTTTTTTTTTTCTCCTGACTGAATTTAGTAAGTATGTGATTTATATACAGATTTGGACAATCTCGACTATTAGCCCACAGCCACCAGCTGTGCTCACAGCTGGTGCTCTGCTAACTAAGTTTCACTTGCAGCAGCAAAGGGATCTGTCATATATTGATTTAACCTTAACAAATTAGGGCATATTTGTTTTCTGAGATTTCTGTCTTCACAAAGAGTAAACTGTTCCTGACTACTCTGGTGGCCTTTTGTGGTGGAGTGACTGAATCAGTGGACAAAGGAAAAGCAGCTTGTATGTCTACTTTGACTTCTGCATGGCCTTTGACAGAGTCTCACACAACATCCTTGTCTCTGAGTTGGAGGTACGGACTTTTCTGTGGATAAGGAATTGGCTGGATGGCCACATCCAAAGAGTTGCAGTCAACAGCTCGATTTCCAAACAGAGATCTCTAACAAATGATGTCCCTCAGGGGTCTGTCAGGACCACTACTGTTCATTAATGACACAGTGGGACTGAGAGCACTCCCAGCAAGCCCGCAGATGACCCCAGACTGAGTAGTGCAGGTGATACACCTGAGGGAAGGGACAGCAGCCAGAGAGACCTCTGACAGGCTTGTGGAATTGGCCCACGTCAACTTCATGAGGTTGAACAAGGCCAGTTGCAAGGTCCACACCCAGGTCAGGGAAATCACCAGTTGATCACCAGTACAGGCTGGGGAATAAATGGATTGAGAACAGCCCTGCGGAGGAGGAGGAAGGGACCCTGGTGGATGAAAAATTGTGAAAAATTCCAAATAATTTTGGAATCTCCATCCACAGGGCCAAGTGTCAGAACTCGCATATACACAACTGGTCACAACTTTTCTCAGGATGTGCAGATCTGTGTGAATACAATGTTGCCATGAATATCCATATGATTACAAGTAAAAGTCATGACCTATTATTCAAATTCAGTTACTTCAGTGTTTTTGTCATCCTTAGGCCAGTGTCAGAGTAAATCACTGCCTGCAGTTAGCTGGGAATTATGATGTACCTGAAATGAAGTACATTTCATCCAGCAGCGTTTGCAAACGTTTGCAAACAGTTATCTGTAGTAAGTCCTGTAAAATCAAGCTGAATTTTAAGTCACTGAAGAATTTGACTTGAAAATGGGCAAGAGTTGCATGTGCCATGATCCAGATCTGGATCTGTCTGTAGTCTATGTTCCACTATAAATACTCTAACCTATATATTTAACTTTCAAAAAATTCCATTTGTACCGGAACGATGAAAAAGATAGCTAATTACAGTTTCTTAAATTAAACTAGCTCTTTAACAGATATTTTGGAGGAGTTGGCTATGTTACAAAATGCTTCACAGTCTCGCTTCATCACTGCATCCAAAGCCAAGTCTGATTAATTGCACCGGAAAAACCTTGAACAATCTCCAGACAAACAGAAAATAGAAAATTGGTTGAATCCAAAACCTTCCAGTGCACACATTTCAAAATAGCTCAAAGCACAAGTTTTTACCAGTAAAAAGGCTAAATCAAAGCACAATTGATCAAATAAGAACAAGACTTATCTACAGGCATTTCCAACCAATGTGATCAAAGGCAGAAAAAGAAAGCCATAATAGCAATACAGGGAATTTTAACTTCATTTTCAGCAGGGCAAGCAATACAGTCACAGCAAGAAATATTCTCATAGTAAAATAGGAGTGAATTAATTTCAGCCAGTGAGCATTAAAATTAACTCTTATCTTCAAAGACTCCTTAGTCATGGCCAATCCATTGACATATTTATTTTATATGTAGATATTTGTGGGAAAAGATTAGCAAAACATAGCTGCAAGAAGCTGCAGAAAAAGTGCACAAAACAAGGCTTTAATCTGATGCATGACCAAAAAAAAATGAGCAAAATGCTCTTTCCACTAAAAATTGAAACTTAAAGACAGTGCAATATGTTTGGAAACCTCTGACAGATAAAAAGTAATGCCACTCAGCAAGACCATGCCAAGAAATTGTTGCTTGGCTGTTGACCCTGAAATTCGGATGACTAGCACAAAACTATGCAGAATTGAGAAGCAATATTAAAACTTTGAGCATAACATAAACAGAGGTTAAGACTTACTGAAATCTGTCAGCCACTAATACACACTGTTAGTGAAAAAAAAGGCATTTTTCTGTTCAGTGATTTTTCGTAAGTATTTTAATAGCTTATAAAACTCTAATTATTTTGACTTTACTGATACTTTAAAAAGAGTTCTCACAATAATAATTTCTCCTAATCATCTAGGTTCAAAATCTTTGCTCATTTTGTTCCAGTTTTTGTCATGAAATCAGAGAATCCAAAACACGTAGGCTGAACGTGAGCCCTCCTGTGCATGAATTCTGAGAGATCAGAAATGAAAAGCAAATTGTTTTTGAAAGTCCAAGAATTTTTAATCTACGGCTAAGAGATAAGATTATCTGTCTGTGAGGTTGGGACTGACTTCCTTTAACAGAATGTATATATCTGAAATTTGGGCTTTGCACATGAGCTCTACGTGAGGAAGTGACATTTCTGCTGAGAGACGAGAGGAATATGGTGATGTGTCCCCCTATTTGTAGCATCCACTCCAGCACTGGACAAATTTTGTTGGGACTGAGGTACTCTAGAAGGGAAAAAATGAGGTATTACTGAGAGTATCTATGAAGGTTTGTCTTATGAAAAGGAAAACTGCTGGCCAACATACTGACAACACAGCAACTTCTGTAGTCCCCAAATATTCATTTCCATCACAATATCCCAACTCACGCATCTAATATGGACTAATTTTAGCTTGATAATAGACACATGGGGAAAGCGTTCATCAAAAAGTTGAGGCCATACTTCAGTAAGAAGAAATCCCGCTTCAGTGATTACAAAAAGCTAAAAAAGAAATTAAAATTCTTATTGTAGACTGTATTTGCAGGAATTAAATCTCACTTTTTACCATGGAAGAAATGAGGATGTCAGACTTCCTGAATGTGTTAAATGCAAGATATCAAGTACCCAACTGCAGACTCTTCAAGGAAATCACCGTGCTTTGAATAATAGCAGAAGTCTATGATCTTTCATATTAGACTCTCTTACACATGCACAGCAGACAAAAACAGTACAGATAATATTGTTAAAGAGTACTTGTAACTGGTAAATGACTATCCAAGAGAACGTAACACTGCACTCTTCTATATGAGCACAGGCCTTCTATAGCCAGTGGTGTTTAAAGACATTGGCTGCACCAAAAGTGATGGCTGATTATCAAAGCAAGTTCAAAGAAACTTGCCAGGAAACCTACAAATGGATTTCACATCCTAGTTTTGTGCATTAGAAAAAAATAAAATAAAATCCAGGGTTGCTATTTCTATGTAGGGGCAATGAATATCTCAGATACACAGGATAGGTGACCAACAAGAGTATTCCATTCTATATATGTCATATTCAGTATAAATTGAGTGATTACGAGAGTTTAGCTTCTTCTCCCTTTCTGCAATGGCCGGTGTCCAGGGAGGACTCTGTCCAATCTCCTGCTTTTGATCCGGATCCTGAGTTCCCAAATCCAGCTCCCTGTATCCAGCTCCTGCCGCTGCTGAGCCTGGGGCTTCCCCAGTGCTGCCTGCTCTGCAGCATCAGTGGGGATTGCTGTTGGGAGAGGGAGTTGGGTTCAATATTGGGCTAATATCTATAGTTGCATATCGTTCTTTATTTCTATAATTTCACTATTATTTCCATTATTGTTTCATTAAAGCTGTTCTTGTTTTTTCTTCTCTAACCCGTAAGTCTCTCTGCCTCATTCCCTTTTCCTTCCCATTTGGAGGGGGGAAGAGGGAGTTAGAGAGCGTCTGTCCGTGTTTAGTGGCCAGCCCAGGCCTTAATTGTGACAAACCTGCAGCAGTGAGCGTAGCATTGCTTACAATTGCAAGGCTCCCTACCTACTCCCAACTGGTTAAACCATTCTCACACAGGAAATAGCAAAACATCCTCACAGACTGTGTCAATGTTACAAAATAACACCAAGAAGCAAGCCTAGGAGTATCCAGCCTCCTTATCTACATAAGAAATAACCCAGTGATTCAAGCATCTCAGTTTAGAATGAAAGCCTGGAGTGACTGAGGCAAGATGATAGCAGGACTGCTGTTCAGAGATTGCAGGGACAAGACCTTGCTAACAGCACATCACCTTACCTGCTGCAGTCAGACACTTGCCTGTGCCAACTGACTTGAGGCTTCTCAAGCTCAGACACATCTCAGCACCATGCCCTCAGGCATCTTATATTTGTCCTTCTCATCTTGTTGTATAAACACTAACCTAGCAAACTGCAAAGTGCTCTTATCCATTATTTTGGGGCAGAACTTGTCTCTGGAAGCATAGCAGGGGAATACTAGAACGCAGTACTGCAGTCTACACTAGCATCACATAGAAATAAAAATGAAAAGGGAGCTACTAACACACCAGGGAGAATGGTCAGATGCCTTTCCCTGCTATGATGAGCTGCTTTAACTCCAGACACATGCAGCAGCTCTTGATTGTGCATGACGACCTGGTCTAAGACGAGGTCTCTACTGCTTCCAAAGCTCCCGACAGGGAAGGGTGACACAGCCTCAACATAAGGTCCTTACTTGATCATGCTCCAACCTTCCAAATGGAATTCCATCCTCCTGGTCACACTTGCCTGTCCTTCCTCTACAAAACCTCTCCGCCTCCACAGTGCCAAGCTTCTTTGGTTCTCACACATTTCCTGGCCGTCACCACATAACATGCGTGCCAGGACTTGAGGACACTCATTCCTAAGGCATTACAGTGCTCATGTAGACAGGGCAACGAACAACCCATACAAAGGTCTCATTTTCCTTTGTGTTTAATAACTCAGCTGAGATAAAGTTTCTTTAAATTAATATTTTTCCATAGTAAATGTTCAGATGACTTTTTTCCTCCTTTAACGATATGGATATGAAGGGCCACATGTGCATTCCAGATAAACGTTTTCTTCCGTGGGATCTTGCAGAGCCCACTGCACACTTCCCCTTCTAGCAGCTTGTGCTGTGAGTCAGTGGACAGGCCCATGACTGCTGTAGGTAACCAGACTCTGATATGATGTCGAGTGCTATCCAGTGACTGAAGTGAATACTAGAGTAATTCTAAGAGAGGCTTAATTACACTGGCAACACCAAGTGAAATAATAAGGACCTTGTACGCAGTAGTCTTGTGAACAGAGTGCAAGGGAAAGAAGCAAAATTGTACCCTTTCATTTCCAGAGTTGGAACATCACCCATTGATGTCGTAGGAAACCTGCCAAAAAGCCAGCCACCGCCAGTGTTGATGACACCAGGATAAATGCCCATTACAGCAAGCAGCTGTGCTACTGGAAGCACTCAGTGTCACAGCCTGGGTGCCAAAGGCTCTGCTGCCTTTGCTCAGGAGCTCTTTGATACACATACCCTCCCTGGAAAGAAGCAAAAGCACAGAGGACTTGGCACGCTTGCAGTGAACATTAACTGTGTGTCTGACTTCCTTGTGGCTCGTGGTTTTTACAGCTAAGACAAGGTTAGTCAGTGTAAATAGACTATAAAGTCCTCCATATTACCACCATGAGCAGTACAGGAATTACAGAAGTGTGGTGTGTTTATGTACTTATTACCAGGGACAGCACACTGCATATCGCGTTATACTGCTCACACAGCAATGCATATACTGAAGTGATTCAAGTAGTTTTCTGGTAACTGCAGTGTAACTTCAACACTACAATCAATTTTGCACAGTAGCTGGAGGTGTACTATTAGGAAGTTTATATACTATAAATATATATAAATCAATCTAAAAACACTCTGTGACAATATTTGACAGTGCTGTTACAATTTTTTTGTATCAGCATTGGGGAATATCCAAGACAATCGCTACTGGGAGCAGCAACAGGGATGGCATGCGCCTGGCCAAGCTGGACGAGGGAGGGGAGTGATGCTGCAGCAGGACATGACAGCAGGGCATGACCATCTTGCCACACGGGCTCCAGAACAAGACCTGCCTTGGGGCAGGACCACAAGAAGCAAAAGTGCTAGAGGTGTCTTGGGCAGCAAAAGCAATTCTCTGAGGGACCAGAATAGGAGTAGGGAGCAAAGACTGGAGAATCTCCCATCATACTGACAGATTTCTGGTGTAATCCAAATTACACAGTGTGCAGAGCTGGCATCTTCTAGACCTGTTGCAGCACGACCCTCACTTACCTCCAGCAACAAGTGCAGTTTGTGGAGCATCAGTTTACCTTGGAGTCAGCACAGATATGATACACACGACAGACTGCATTAAATATACTGGCCTTAAATAGAAATATACTGGCCTTAAATATATTTAATTCACTAATGACAAAAAAAACCAAAACTTTTTGCTATCAGTAGGTAATGACTACCACATTGCTAGGTTATTCTGTTTCTGAGATAAACTGTATGCCTCAGACTCCCACATACTGCCTTCTGGCACGTCCAGAAGTTGTACTTAAGGTAAAAGTTTTTAGAATTTAATTTTTTTAAAAGGCAGAACAAGATAACTTAAGAAGATGGACAGAGAATATGCAGTCTATCTTTGAAGAAAAGACAGATGTTTACTTATGCTTTGAGAATTATGAACTAGGGTTAGAAGAATATTCCTTTCCACTCCTGTTATTTGCTTCACCTTTTATTTGTTATTTGCAATAAAAAGTGACGTTAACACTAGTCGTACTACCTTAACTAAGGAAATAAATGACAGGCCTTACTACTGTCACTGCTGACAAAGGATAATCCAATTTCAATCAATATTTTGACAGAAGTACTCGCCTAATTAAGAGCTTTACTAGTATTCCTTTATTTTATTTTGAGAATGTTAGTGGATGAAAATGTTTTTTCCAGTTTGAAGAAGGCAATAAATAGGTAAGCAACTAATTTAGAGCGGTGTCGTCTTGGTAAATGAAATAGGAGGTTTTATACTACTTCAGTGGTAACCTAGGACTTGACACATGATAGCTTAGCTATTACCTTTCAGCTACTTGATACAGCACCAGAATCCTTGGAGAGACATAGAAACCCCAATTGTCTAATTGTTAATCATTTTAGCCACTTGCAAATATGGTGAGTGCTTAATTTTTACATTTAAATTAATGAAATAGGTTCTTGTAAAGAAAATGCCTTTGATTTATAACTAGTGCAAAAACATGTATTCGACAACACCACATTCTCTGGAAAAACTAAAACCAGATCTACTAACCCTAAAAAAAAAATGTAGAAGATGAAAATTTATATATTTATAGTAATTAGCAAACCAAATAATATTCTTTTTCTATAAACTGCCAAAGTATATCTAGCATAAATATTGAACTCTTATTAATAACTGCCTACATAAGAGCCAAGAACCTTCTTGCTTACTAAAAACAGTCTGGATCAATTCACCAATAGATGAGCAGAAACAGAGAGAAAACAATAGGCTGCTGGATAAGGGGGCCAGTTAGCTCAGTCAGTTGAGTGTGGTGCTGATAACACTAAGGTCGTGGGTTCGATCCCTGTTTGGTCCCCATGTGTTGCCTGATCTAGTTGAGAGGCGTCCCTGCCCATGACAGGGAGGTTGGATTAAATGATCTCTAAGGTCCCTTCCAGCCTAGGCCATTCTATGATTATGACTTACCTTGGTGCCACATTCTTAAATTATGCTTTGGGGATTTAGAGTCATTTGCTTCCTTGTCATTATTTGCACTCTTTATAAAAAGTTGATGGCAGATAGACATTACAGTACAATTAAAAAGAGACCCATAAAAATTAAATTGGAAAAGACAGACAAAGCTCTAGACACAGGCAAAATGCATCATACCTGGCCCTGTAAACCCAATGGTGCTATGTACTATTACTCCAGTTATTAAGAACATACTGAAAAATGAAATAAGCAAGCAATTAAATAATCCCAAGAGCAGCAGTGCTACCAGCGGCAGACACAGTACTGGCCTTGAGTTGCTGAGAAAAGCCATTTCTGTATGCACTGTAGTGTAGCTGGCATGGTCTAAGCTGTAGGAAAGTGGCATAAGGAGAGGTAGTACCTTCTAGCAAGAAGTAGATCACATTAAGTAAACCAATGGCCTATGTTTCCTACTATAAAACCACAGACTACCAGGCTGGAAGGGACATCAAGGATCATCTGGTCCAACCTTCCTTGGCAAAAGCACAGTCTAGACAAGACGGCCCAGCACCCTGTGCAGCTGAATTTTAAAAGTGTTTAATGCTGGGGGATCCATCACTTCTCTGAGGACTTTATTCTAATGGCTGATTGTTCACATTGTAAAAAATTTTCCTCTTGTGTCCAATTAGAATTTCCCCAGGAGCAACTTGTACCCATTACCACTCATTTTTCCCATGTTACTCCTTGTAAAAACGGAGTCTTTGCAGCTACTCTTTAAATACTGGAACACGCTTTTAAGGACTCCCTTAAGTCTTCTATTCTCAAGGCTGAACAAACCAAATTGCCTCAGCCTTTCCTTATACAGCAGGCTTCACAAAGAGTTGTCTATGGTGATTGAGGTCCTGGTGGAAAACAAGCTCAATATGAGTGAACAGTGTGCTGCTGCAGCAAAAAAGTCAGCAGGATAAAGAAGTCATCCCACTCAGCGCTTGTCAGGCCATGCTTAAAATACTGTGTTCAGTTTGGTTCCTGTCTTTACAAAACAGCCTATGGCCACCCATCATGATCATCCAGTCATATGAGGTGTTTCGGTTATTTCTATATTTTCACTTTCTGACTGGGTGCAGAGCCCCAGTTCCTCCTGTTTGTTCCCCAGGCTGTAGCATCGGTGTACATAACACTTGAGGTGGTTTGGTCGTCTGGTTCTCACATCTTGAGAGGTAGCTAAGGAATATTTGTCACTACTCTCAACACAAGAAGGACATGGACTTGATGGAACAGGTCCAGAGACCACAAAAAATTATCAAAGGGCTAGACCACCTCTCCTACACAGACAGGCTGAGAGAGCTGGAGTTGTTTAGCCTGGAGAAGGCTTCGGGGAGACCTTACAGCAGCCTTCCAGTACCTGAAGAGGGAGACCGGAAAGCTGGAGAGGGACTATTCATAAGGGTATGTGGTGACAGGACGAGGGGCAATGGATTTAAATTAGAGCAGGGTAGATTTTGACTAAATATCAGGAAGAAGTTCTTTACTATGAGGGTGGTGAAACACTGATACAGGTTTCCCAGAGCAGTGGTGGAAGCCTGATTCCTGGAGACATTCGAGGTCAGGCTTGATGGGGCTCTGAGCAACCTGATCTAGTTAAAGATGTCCCTGCTCGCGGCAGAGGAGGTTGGACTAAATGACCTCTAAAGGTCCCTCCCCCAGCCCAACACATTCTATGATTCTCTGATTCTGTGATTCTCTGGTTGGCCTGGCTTATTCCCCAGTTGGTTACAGTGGCCCAAGTGCTTCAGTTTAAGGACTGCCTCACCAGGTCGGCCAGTGTGCTGCCAAAGATTCCTTTGCCTCTTCTAGACAACTCTCCCTAACAGGCTCTAGTCATTGAAGAGTGTCCCACTGTCATAAAAGCTACAACTCTCACTATGGCACCAGAATCAAAGAGCTGAATTGATTTGGATTATACAGTTATTTTTGGCCACACTCTCTCCTCCAGCTGATAAACCAGAAAAAAAGCTTGGGCACCAATAATTTTTGCTTGCACTCTCAGGGTTTTGTAGTCTTTCTTGATACCACCCAGGTTCCAGCTTGCAGTATCATTCATGCCCACATGAAAGAACATCAATGCCATGTTCTTGACAAGTTGTGACACTTTTTAGGCAGTATCTCAGACCTTAGCTCAAGGAAGGGAGCACATCTCTCGTGGCTCCCTGTCAGGCCAGCAGACGGGCACCTCAGTGTTCCTCAACAGTTCACTCATTATAAATACTTTCCACTTCCTTTTGTGGTATCCACTGTGTGTTGCTGGTAGAGTTTGTCCTTGCGGACCTTGCTCGTGGGTGCCTACAGCTGTTAAATCTTTATGTCTGGTTTTGGCTGTAATGCTGGAGAGCAGGGACTGACACAGCCCTGCTTTTGTGGGTCAGCAGACTCCAAGGTGCTGCATTCCCTATGGCGTCTGCCACAGGGCCATGGTTCTTAAACCACATATCCATCTCTGTCTTCACCCCTTTAGTACTGTGCAGCTTTTTAAGTGTTTCCTGCAGCTTGGCCACCTGATGCAACAAATCATCAACCTGTGCCCATCTTTTGCAGGTTCTTACCTGTTCTCCTGGAAGAAGGTCTGTGCACTCATTGCAATCTACCATCTATATTGAAGTCTCCTTGCTTTCTAGTTCTGTCTGGGTTGAAACATCAGGCATCTCAGAGGCTTTCTCTGTAGAAACACTGTTTTTAACTCTGAGGTGAATGCCTGTCATTATGGCAGAGACCTCTTGAGCTGGTAGGTGACAATGCCCTCACCATGCACCCTCCAGGACAAACTGCCTGGGGCTCTGGTCACCAGCACTCTCCAGGCTGCTTTTTACCAGCATGGAGTGGTCATGGTTGCACTGGCAAGGCCCAGATGTGGTCAACACCTCTGTAAGAGCTGCCTCAGCTGGTCTCTTCACCTCAGGACACTCCCCCATGCCCCAAGATCTGCCACTCCACTGCAGGCCAGCCTCTAGAGAAGCTCTCCTTAGCAACTGACCAAGGTCCGTATATTTCAGCCACTCTGAAAGTGTTGGTTCTTCCTGGCTCTTGTTTTCATGCACTCAGTGCTGCCTGATCCTCAGCTGTGGGGACCTCTTTTTTTAAACCTACATCCGCTTGCAAGTCAATCATGACCAAGTGCTGCACCCTCACAGATCATCTGCTCCCTTCAGATCGGTTGGCTCTTAACTCTCCACCTCCCATCCCTCTTCCAGATAACCCTGAAGTCAGTGCCCAGGAATCTAGGCTTTATGTTGCACCTCCTTAGAATCCAACCACATGTCCCATTTACTAATTGTTCAGTTGGGTTTCTTCCTTCAAAGGTCTGATGAAGTGAAAGCTTTGCCTTTTTAAGAGAAGCTGTTTAATCAGATGAGTACTAGAAGAAAACATCCTGAACATCTCCTTCTGTTTCTGATT